>NC_081823.1:20425000-20530000 GCF_030704535.1 Vitis vinifera | reverse complement strand
TTTGGGCATTGTGAAGCTATATGACCTACTCCCAAACAACGAAAACATTTAATATCACGATTATGAGTTTGGAATTCATTTTTACCTTTGTTGACATTGGAAGCTTCATCTCTCCTTTTGGTGGTTCGATTTTGGACTTGAAAACAACCCCTTCATCGTTTCTCCCATTTGGCCTCCATGAAGTAGAGGAGTCGGGATTTTGAAATGACCGAGTTCCTTTCCTTTTAAGCTGTCGTTCCATCTTTATTACCATGTGCACCATGTCCTTCAACTCCACATAGTGTTGTAACTCCACCACGTTGGCAATGTCCCGATTCAGCCCATTCAGAAACCTTGCCATAATAGCTTCTCTATCCTCCTCTACATTAGCCTGATTCATGGCAATCTCCATCTCTTTGTGATAGTCATCCACGCTCCTATAGCCTTGAGAAAGACTCTGTAATTTTTTATACAAGTTCCTATAGTAGTGACTAGGGACAAACCGCCTCCTCATGGTGGCTTTCATTTCCTCCCATGTCTCAATAAGCCTCTCATAGTTTCTTATTCTGTTCATCACAATTTGATCCCACCATAGTCAGTAAACTCAATCACAACTAGTTTTACCTTTTTCTCCTTGGAGTAGTTATGGCACTCAAAGATGAACTCCACCTTCTTCTCCCACTCCAAGTACACTTCTGGATCATTTTTCCCTTGGAACGATGGTATCTTCATTTGGATGTTTCCTTGGTTTCTATCAGTACCATCTTGCCATCTTGGAGCTCTTTGGAAACCTCTACCACGCCTTTCTCCCCTTGGCGCAAACCTGCCCTCATGGTTCAATGAAGCTTGATCCTCTTCATCTTCAAACTCATCCTCATGGCAGTCATCAAAATCATCAATACGTGCACGCCTTCTTTGCCTTCTAGCATTAGGGGCTCTTTGGGTACGCTCCTCTAGCAAAGAAGCGATAACAACGTCTTGCCTATCCATCCGATCCCGAATATCATTAAACACCACGTTCATGCATTCAAACTGTTGTTGCATAGCTTGCAACATGAGGGATGACTCCTGTCCTCCTTCCTTATTTGATGTTTCGCCCTTGGAAGACATATTTTTTAAACTACAAAAAAAATGTTAGAAATAATTCCTCACAACACTCCCTCATGTGTTTGCACTCACACTCGTGTTTCACTCTTAAATTGGCTTTTTCCCGATATTAGTCTCACATTCTCTTGCCTTTTTCCACTTGCAGCTTTTCCTTTTCAATTCTACTTAAACTAATAAACCTGATCAATAAATTCAACTTGTAGTATTTAAACTAATACCAATGGTAAGAAAATATGACAGAAACACTAAATCAAAGGAAGAGGACAAAAGAAAAATAATATTTTGATTTGAGAGAATTGAAACTACACTCAATATATTTATTTGTATTTTTTTATTTTTTGGCCATTTTCTATTTCCTTTCTAAAGTTTTTTTTTTTTTTTTGAGCTTGGTGCACGATTTTAACCTAGTGCACATAAAAAAAATAAGAACGAGGAATAAAGAACACAAAAGGAACAAGATAGGATGATAAAAGGAAACAAAAGATAAAGAGATAGAAAACTGATTTTAGAACCTATGCTCTGATGCCAAATGATGCGAACCTCAATCGACATGATTTGAGACCCAACAAACAGTATTGGAATAATTGCCCAAAAAAGCTAAAATACAGATTTTTGATAGAACCTTGACCCAACGTTTATAAGTGAAATGCGAACCAAAGTATAAGTAATAGACCTTGACCCAATGATTACAATGGAATCACGAATCGAAGGTTTAAAGATTGAATGCCACAAGGAAGAATCCCTGATAAGTTAATAGTTTTTGAAGAACCAAAAGAAGAGCAAAGACTCACATTTTCTGATTTTTTTATTCAATAAAAATTGTCCTATTACAATGAGTGCATGCTATTTATATGTCATGAAAAAAACTTACTAAATATTAAAACCCTAAATAAAAGTTGATTTGGTCTGAAATTGGCAGATCCAAAATAGGAAAAATAGCTAAAAAAACATACTAAATATTAAAACCCTAAATAAAGGTTGATTTGGTATGAAATTAGCAGATCTAAAATAGGAAAATAGCTAAAAAAACGTTCTAAATAATAAAGCCTAAAATTAAAGTAGATTTGGCCTGAATTTAAAAGCTCTAGAATAGGAAATAACTAATATGAAGTTGGAAAGTCAATCAGTTATTAATCCACGCCATAAATCACACCTAATCAAGCCAGATTAGCCCTTAATAGCTTGGATTAAATTTATTACACCTTCATCTTCCTTTGGGCCAAGCTTGGAATGTCCTGCATTAGAATCATCCCAAATCTCTTGAATTAGCCCATTAAGTGCTTCTTTGATCTTCTTAGATCTTGCTTTAGTAATAGGCCCAATTGGAACATGCAATGGATCCTTGAATGCTTGTTGATTCTCATCAAACGTGAGCAACGACTCCTAAGATGAAAAAATTAAAGCTCAGGATTGAAAATCCTCAAAGCCTAAGGGAGAACATAGGGTATGACTCCTAAAGAAAGGAATAACTTAAGACTGAAAGGGCCAAGGCCTAAAAATGACTAAAAAGATACTGAAGGTACAGAAACCTAAAGATAGCTAATGGTTTAGCTTAGGGTAGAAGAATGATCTAAAGATGCAACTCGAGAGTGGTCCATGATAAGAAAAAGATCTAATTGTATGATTCATGGGCAATCTATGCTAAGAAAAATGATAAACTAAACCAATGACATGACTTGAGGCCAAAATATGACTACAGATATAATGAAGACATGAAGGCATAAAAATAGCTGAAGGTGTACTCAAGGTTGAAGGATGATCTGATGGCAAGACTTGGGGCCTATCTATGTTAAGAGAAAGATCCAACATGCGGATTAGGGTTGATTTATGATAAGAAAAAAAAAAGAACTAAATCAATGATGTGAGTAGGGGATGAAAGATGACTAAAGAGATATTGAAGGTCCAAATACTTAAAGATTGCTAAACGTGCAACTCAAGCCTAAATGATGATCTAGAGTTGTGGCTCAGGCTGATTTACGATAAGAAAAAGATCTAACCATGCAACTTAAGGTGATCTATGATAACAAAATGATTTAACTGTGTAGCTTCATGGCCGATCTATAATTAAAGAAATATTAAAGGCGCAGAGACCTAAGAAAAACTAAAGGTGCAACTCAAGGTTGAAGAAGGATCAAAAGTTGTGGTTTGGGTCTAATTTATGATAAGAAAAAGATCAACGATGTAAGTCAGGGCCAATCTATAATAAGAAAATGATTTATCGGTGTGGCCTAAGGTTGAAAGATGACTACAAAGATACTAAAGACTGAAAGACTTCAGAAAAATTAAAGGTTCAGGTCAAGGCTGATCTATGACTAGATTAAGATGAAAAAAAAAAATGACTCAATGCTAATCTATAACTAAGAAATAGATCTAATGGAATGGCTCAGGGTTGATCTATGATGAGAAGATGTGGTCATGATGTCCAAAAAGATAGCCAAAATAATATTGAGAGTGCGACTCCAAGTCAAAGGATGATCTAAACGTGTGACTTAAGGCCGATCTACTATAAAAGTCAAGATAATCTAGGGGCATAACTTAAGGTTGATCAATGATGAGAAAGCATGGTCATGATGACCTAAAGGATTACTAAAATAATCTTGAGAGTATGACTTTAGGTCAAAGGACAATCTAAAGATGAGACTCAAGGTCAATCTATAACTAAGAAAAAAAATCTAATGGAGTGGCTCAAGGCCAACTATGATAAGAAGGTGTGTCATGATGACTAAAAAGATGACTAAAATAATACTTAGAGTGCAACTTAGGGTCAGGAGATAATCTAAAGATATGTCTTAAGGCTGAAGGATAACTAAAGACATGACTCAATGACGAAGGACAACTAAAGACGTAGCTCAAGGGTGAAAGAATAATTGAGATAATAACAATCTCAAAATGTGGCCATGGACTTGTATTTTTCACGTGCATCCCTACTCGATGGTGAGACTTGATTTTTAAAGTGAAAACTATATTTTATAAAAAAATTGGAGTTGCCACTTATATTTATTTTTTAAAAGGGAAAATAAAATAAAAAGTTAAAACCCTAAGCGAAAATGACTCCATAAAATTTTGGAAAAATGTGTCTTTGAAAAACTTGAGTTAGGTTTGGGGATCAGGTTACCTATCAAGAAGGTACCTTAAAAAAGGTAGCACCCCTCTAAGCACTAAAAAGGTCTCTATTAACTAATTAAGGGAAGTATGACAATTAGCTAATTGATTGAGGATACCAAGAAAGGCTAAGGTGTTGACCTAGATTATGATAATATATTAAACAAACACACAAGCATTCTCAATCACAAACATAAAGTAGAGTTAACAAGTATACTTGAACTGCTTCTTAAGTGCTATCGCAAGACATTAAAGTTAGTTTAGATAACATATCACTTTACATGCATTACAATTTAGATTAGTATAATAAAATAACAATCAAGACAACCAAATGACAACATCGAGGATAGGGATGTTCGTTCACACATGAATCATACACAACTGTTAAATTAAGAGATCAATGGTGAAGGGTGTACCTTAATAGCATAAGTAATTTACAAAGTACTTCCATAAGATAAAGAAGGCTAGAGTAAATAGAAAATAGTGAGATTCTAAATCCTAGCATGCATGGTGTGTGTATATATAACATAAAGTAAATGTAGAGTGTAAGAAAAATATCATCTATTCAAATGAGACATGCATACAATTCATTGTTAAGATATTTGATGAATAAAATGGCAAGGAATACCAAGATTAAACACTAAAGCAAAACAAACAACAAAGGGGTAGAACGGTAACATGTACAAGAAAAATCCTAAATATAAAACTAGAAGCATCCTTTTATAGCAAGAAAAATTGCACAATGAAGTCAATATGTCTACGTTACAGAAAAAAGTCAAAGTTAAGTCATGACATGCCAAAACTCTAGAGTAAATAGCAGAGTAAGCGTTACATAGAAGTTTCAGCATTTAACCAAAACAATATCTCGTAATAAATTTAAAAAAAATATCTAACAGATGAATTTAGTTACAAAATTTTTTAGGAGACATCCTCTATGTTTTAAGTTCATTATTCAAGTGACTAAACAATCATTAAAATCTTAGATTTAAACCAAAACACCCAAAAGTTCTAGTAAGTCTGGAATTGGGTAGAAAAAAGTAACTAGTGTAAACTAAATTTTGAAAAAAATACCTAGACACCTTCTAAATTCATACAAAAAATCACACAACTCATTTGAAATGATTAGTTTGTAAAAAAAAAAAAAAAACCCCAAGGTTAGAAAGCATTCAAAAGAATTTTTAAAACATATAACTTGATTAGTTGTCCATATTCGGTCATGTGTAGTAGTTGCTAATTTGAAAAATTGTATCTCTCTCGAGAAAGCATATTTTTTAAATATTTTGTGCATCAAAATTCAATTTTAAGAAGTCAAAATCTAAAAAAAAATATTCATTTAAATTAAAAAGATCAAAAAGGAATTTAATTTTTCATGTTCTATTTGGGATCATTGATAAAGAGAATTCATTTTTTCGAAAAAAAAAAAAAAACATTTGGACTTCACTTTATTGGATAGGGTGGGCTGCATGTGATAATTACTAGGAAGAGTCATTTATCTCAAGAATTTTTAGAGGATAATTTTACCCTTGAATATGTTTTCTATATTATCAATAAATAATTTTGAGATTATCAATAATGTGGGGCCCATACATGATGATAGGTATAGTTATTCAATAGTGCATATCTCTTGTCCCAAAAAATTGTTTTTAACTTTTGAACAATCAACATGCTATATAATAAAGTTTACTTATAAAAGTTAATGATAAAAATAATTTTATTATTTGCTTGAATGGACTTGGAAATTATAAGCCCAATTGAAAGTTAGAATTTTCATAAAAATAATCTAATAAACTGTGCATTATTAATCTAGTTTATTATTTTCTATTAATTATAAATTATTTTATGTTATCACATCAATAAATTTGTCATTTTTTTACTCCTTTAGTAATGTGGGGTTGAATGAATATATATATATATATATATATATATAAAAGAAATTAAAGTATTTGAAATATACTTTTTTTTCTTTTTTTTTTTTCAAAAAATTTGTGATTTTTAAGAGTATCTCGTAAATAAAAACCACATCCTAAGGATTATTATGTGGTTTTATATATGCAACATATAATTAAAAACTTTGTTAACATAATTGAATGAATAATTATTTTTCATGAGCACTCATCAATTGAATAATATACAAATATTCAATTGACTAACATACAACTATTCAATGAAATAACATGCAACTATTTGTTGGGCAATATAGTAAGTGAAAAAATTAAACAAAAATAAATCAAATTATGTTGTAATATATTGTAACATTAGTGTATTTGTATTGTAAGTATAATGCATTTATGTTGTATTTATATTTCATTACAAAAGTAATAATTCTAAAAATGCCTATTCATACCCTATTGGTATTAACACATCATTATCAGTATATTAACATCATTCATCTAGTGCATTGAAATTATTTAATAATTTCTTTATATATATATATATATATAAACCTACAAATCTTGTGAATTCAAATTAGTATTTCATTTGTTTTTAGAAATGATTCATAATATAAGTATGTTATGAACTATGGTATGATCATACAAAACTATCACTTTGATAAAAAAGTTCAAAAATTTCCCAATTAGATTTTATTTTAATGTATTGTAATGTAAGTGCATAAAACTAATATCGAACTAACAACTATGAATTTTAAGAATCTCGAATAATATGATCAAAGGAACCTAAGCCTAAAAAAATAAGAAAATGGAAACATTAAAGTTAATAAGAAATATTAAGAACCATACATTAATAAGATCAATGGAATCTAGTCTATTAATATTCTAAAAACACACAATCTACATTAGATGAATCAAAACTAGAACTAATAGACTTCAAAACATGAAAATGAAGGCATGGAATCAATTAAATTAATAAACTAAAATCCTAAATATGCCTAAACTATAGAAAATGAATCAAATGACATACTTTAGCTCCAAGGAGCATATGCCAAATTCCATTGAAAGAATTACTATGACCATAGATTTCATGATAACATTTCCTTTAGATCAACTAAGAGGACACAATGTCTCAATCCATGAGATATCATGGTGTCTTTATTGAGAATACCTGTTGCCACCAACTTTCATCAATAGTGGCTTAATCTATAGGGATATATGACTATTAAAACTTGAAGAAACTGTTTTAGGAGCCTTACCTTTATGATGAGAATCAATATCTCTTTCTTGTGTAGTAGTGTTTGTACGTCTACTAACTCTACGACTTGTAGCACCATCATCTTCATGAGTTGTTTCTCTACTTTCTTCATTAGGGGGAAGACCTTTATCCAACCAATCCAAATTATTAGATGATAAAATAGGCTCCTCTCCTTTTCGTATCCACTCATTTAATATATCATCATCATTAAAGATATCATTAGATCAATTGGATTGTATAAATCTTCACTGTTTCACTCTTGCATCACATTCTTAACCTAAAGTTGCATGTTGTGATGCACATAAACTAACTTATGCAACTTTTTCATTACTAGACAGTTGCACAGCTTTGTGTGAATCAATGACCATGTGCTCCAATTTCTTTCACAACCTGATGAAGAACAAGTTTGATTTAAAATTTTAACAATAATTTTTTTTTTTTTGTAGATGTGGATCTTTGTCGCCATAGTCGTTCCACCATTTAGCTATAATAAAGAAAATGCATACTTATTAATCACCATGATATATTTAACAAAAAATGATGATAATTCTTATTTGTAATAGAAGTAAATGTATTGAGTACTTGGAAGGGATTGATTTATTGCTTTCTTTGTAAGTGCACTTCCAAATTCTCCTTGATTTTCAACAAATAATTTCACCTACATCATTAATGTTTTGTTTTTTTTTTTTTTTTGTTAATGCACATTACATATATAAAATGTATCTGATAGAGGTCATAAATTATTATTATACCTCATTAATAGCTTGTGCTTGTCTATCCAAATTTGTCTCTAATCTCTTGATAACCTCCTTTAATCCAATTTTAATTTCGGGATGGTTGGAGAAATACTTCTAATATTGGATCATTGGATTTGATAAATGTGCCGCCATAAGTTAAATAATGATTAGTTTATAATAATTTGTACTTGAAAATAATAATAAAAAATATATAAAGAGTTTTTTTTATCACCTACAACATGCAAATATTTATGTAATTGACTTTCCCACCTTCTATCAATGACTTCCCAATGCTTTTTCCATTGCTTGACTGATACCTTGAAAGATAGTTTAGCTCTATCCATTGCTTCATAAATGATTGACAGAGTTGGCTTTTTATCTTGATCAACCAATTTCAATTCTTTGATGAGAGGTTCCATGATGGTTTGAACTTTTCCTGCCCTCTTCTAAAATCGATAAGTCAAGATAAGGTTAGATACCTTATCTCTTAGACTTCTTTTGCTTCTATCTTTATTGAATTCATGACACTCATTTCTTGAGCACATTCTCTTCAAATCAATGTCATAACATATAAGACTCTCAAGTGAAATGAATTTAGTGGGAAATCGAGTTATTCATAGTCTTAACAGATCCCTATCCTTGGTGAACACTTTCATCAAATTCACTACTTTCAAGCTATTATAAATAAATCTCGTGATCATCTTTATTTGATCTAAAGTCTCCTTAATCTACTCCATGCTTCTGATATCTTTAAGCATTAAATCAATACAGTGGGCTACACAAGGAGGCCAAAACAAATGATTTCACTTCTTTATCAACAATATACTAGCTGCTTTAAAAACTTGCCTCATTATCAGTGACTACTTATACAACATTTTCCTCCCCAACCTCCTCTATAACTTTATCCATAAGGTAAAAGATGTAGTTTGCTATCTTAGGTATGTTGGTAGTGTCAACTGAAGAATGGTATATCATGCTTCTATCATAACAAATCATGAAATTGAAGATAGGATTTCTAGTCCTAGAACTCCAACCATCACACATGATTATGCACCCATATGTAGGCCATTTAGCCTTCAATGTGGTTATATACACCTCAAGCTCTTGCACCTCCTCCTCCAAATATGTATTTCTAATTTGAAATCCTATGGGACCTTTGATGCCTAAACCTAATTCTACTATGATATCAATAATTGATTGATAGTAAGGCCCACTATTAGTTGCATTAAAGGGTATTGCATTAAAAAAACAAGAATTTAGAAATAGTTTTACCCACTTTCTTCATGCTTTCAACAAAGACAAGTTTTTTTATTGATTTCTACTTTGATGGGAACATGTAAGGATCAATTCCTTTTGGAGGTATGTTAGCTCCTTCTCTTACACTGAAGCTATGTACCGATCCATGCTTAATCTCAACACTAGAAGGTTGTGAGAAACTAGCATCCTTTCGATGCTCATGTCTATCTTCTTAAAAAATTCGACGACTTTCTTTCATTACTTGTTTTATTTGTCTTCTTTCAAAATCAACCATACCAACTTCCTTAATTTCATCATTAGAATTAGTCTCATCAATTTCATAGAATTTTTCTTCATTTAAGGAGCTCAAAAGTTGTTCCGTTTTTTTCTTTAATTGAGTTTTTTTTTTTAAGCATTAGTCATATGTTGTCTAACACTTTGTGACACTTCTATCGGTATATGTGGACATTCTTCCACTTGTTCGGAGATATATGCAATATGTTGCTTTAATGTTATTATACCTCTATGTATAACTTTGCCACAATATTTACTCTTGGTGATTCTTCAACTACCACCAACAACTTCTACATGCTCCAATCCAATATCATGTTTTCGAGCCATTTTGAAATTTTAACTTGACCATGTATAAAAATAAAACAATTTACTTTTCAAATTAAATAAACATAAACACATTTATATAAGAATTATAATATTCAATTTTCCACTAATTATTTATATGTTTTTTTAATTAATTAAACAAAAGGTTTGCTTTAATAATCATCGATTTCCTAATGCAATTTAATTTTAGAATATTGTAAAATAAAAAAATCTATATGATATAATGAAATAAAATTTATTAAAATATAAATATCATTTTTACAATATAAATATATACCATTAAATTCATATTGTTACCATATAAAAATAAATTTTACTAAAAAAGCAATAAACATGACCACACTTAAGTTCACCATCTTTTATTTTCCACTTATCTATATGTTTTATTTTTTCATTAAATTAAATAATAGTTAAATAAATGAATATTTTTATAAAAAAAATTATTTAAATTTTTTTTATTTTATAATTATTGATTTCCTATTATAATTTAATTCTAGAATATTATAAAATAAAAAATCTACATGATATAATGAAGTAAACTTGATTCAAATATCAAGGTAATTTCTCCATGCCATGTAAATGCATACCATTAAATACAAATTATTAAATCCATAAATTCATATCAACTTCACTAAATCAATTATTCAATTCCTAAACATATAATTAAATTGTAAATTTAATTCTACAATATTATAAGATAAAAAACAAATCATGATATAACAAATTAAAAATGATTCAATATAAATATAATCTCTATATCACATGAAACTAATTATTGATTTCTTAATATAAACATGTTATTAAATCATTACTTTTATAATTATGATCCTTTGAAAAAAAATTTGTTTTAAATAATTATTGATTTTCTAATGTAATTTAATTCCACAATATTATAAGATAAAAAACATAGATTAAAAATACAATATCTATACCATATAAAAACATACTATATAAAGTTTACCATATAAATTTATTTTATATTAAGAAATATAATTTCTATACCATACAAAAATAATTTCGGTGAATCAATTTAATATTATAAGATAAAAAAATTACATAATTTAATAAATTAAAAATATAATTTCTATAAAATATAAAAACATTACATATAAATATATTTAATATCATCCATAATATTATTATTAAATCTCATCCCAACCATCCATACAAATGCATTTATTTTTTATTTTTTTTTACCGAATTGGGCTCAATTCCTACCTCACCAATAAATACATTTTATACCATAAATAATTTTACCAATAAATCATATTTTACAAGGCCATATCATCCATATAAAATTATAAACCTATGTAAATTAATAGTTTACCAATTCAAACTTCCATCTTACATATACTATCCATACAAAATTATAAATTGATATAAATTAATAGTTTAACAATTTTAGCTTCCATGATACACATGCCATTCATATAAAATTATAGGTCCATATCAATCAATTACTTTCCAATTTTACTGTCCACCACATAGTGCATACACAACATCCATATTTAAATACATAAATACATGTAAATAAAATTTCAACTTTACCAATTATAACTTCAAGTTCAAGCCTTTCCCCAACAAACCACGACTGTTGTTGCCTTCCATTGAATCCACCCTCACCACCACACACAGTCACACACCTGTCGGCACTAAGTCATGACACCACACACCCACAATCAAAGGGAGGAGGGTTGCCTTGTTGGTGTCCAATCACCATTGTGACACTGTTGGCATGTGAAAGCTCCTACACATTGTAGATTAAACTTCGACACTGCTCAATTTGTGTTAAGGTAAGTAAATCTTCAACTATGTGCCCTCATCCTTTGTTGATTTCTCTTTTTAAAGACTTTTGAAAGGATCATGGGTTAGTTTCAATTTGTTTTTTCTTTTTCTTTTTCTTTGATGTTGTCATTGATGTGTTGAAAGATTGGGTTTCAAAATCATGGGTGTTTCTTTTGTAGAGGAATCTCTAATTTCTCTAAAAATATTTTGATTCTTTTTGTGATGGGAAAGAAAAGGGAATCTTCGTATTAATTGGAAATTTTCTCTATAACTTAACCAAGTTGACCGAGTTAAACTCGAAATATCAATTGAGTCATTCAAATCTTACCAATTCAATATCGAGTTGTGTATTGTATTGTTTTTGGTATTAGACTCATCGCTGCCAGTATCGAGCCAGATATGACTCGACCGAGTTGTGCTGGAATCAACCGATATTTTGAACCATGTTCCTTAGAGTTTATAAAATACTTGAAACCAAAGATAGCTCGCTATGACATAAAGTTTCCCCTTAATAAAATGTCTATCACTAAATAACATCACTAGTTGAGGTTATGTGGGCAAGGTTTTACACCATACTTACTCTCCATAACCACCCAATAAAACAAAATAAAAAATTATTTATCACTCAACTAGGATGTATCTCTCTTAATAATAATATATGTTCAGACACATACAACTTGTCATTTAAGAGAGAATTAAAGAATTGTCTCTTTTTTCTCTAGAAAAAATCTGAAACCAATTCAAGTTCAAGATCAATTCAAACCAAAACCAAAAATAATAATCTTGGGGTGTCGCCTTCAGGGGCAGTGGAAACATGGATTGCATATCCATGTTTGCTTACCAATTGTTAGAGGTTATGTGACATCCCACATCGGATAGAGGGAAAGTTCCCAACATTTTATAAGTATGAACTCCTTTTAACTTTGTAGACACGTTTTAAAGTCGTGAGGGATCCTTCAGGTTTGGAGCAGACAATATCTATACGGTTGAGTGCAAGTCGTTACAAATGATATTAGAGCTGATCCCTAACCCCGGTGTGAGGGTTTGTTTGACCCCTTAAGGGGTGTTTGTATGTTTGATCTTACAATCCTATGAGATACAACAAGATTGTTGTATTTGCATGAGGGAGAGGGGGGATGTTTGTGACATCTCACATTGGATAGGAGGAAAAGTTCATGACACTATATAAGTATGACTTATCTTAACTATGTACACGCATTTTAAAAACGTGAGGGTCTTTTTGAATCCAAAGTGGACAATATCTACACAGTTAGGTTCAGGTTGTTACAAATTATTTATGTTTGGGGCCAATTACAAGACAAAGTTGTTTTAGCTGCACTTTCCACTATATATACTAAGGAATGTGAATGAACGCCCAATGGTTAGACATGAAGCAGCTGAAGCTCTTGATTCTATTGCTGGTAAAGCCACAACGTATTCTTGAAGATGCAGGAGTAAATTTTTGTCTGGCAGTTGGTTCTAAGTTTTAACACAGTAATTTTGGGAAACTATGGCTGTATGTCTATCAGCTATGGCTTAAAGTTTAAATTTTTGTAAAATAAGTTTTAAACTTTGGTTGTGGTACGGTCATTGCTTTGACGTCATTGCTTTGATCATGCAACGTCATTGCTTTGATCATGCAACGTCACTGCTTTCGTCAGTCCTGGTCAAGAAAAAGAATATTGGTGCGCTGCATAGTTCCCAGTTTCCCAGAATGAAAATGATATCTCCACCGATGTTAAAAAATGAGACGTTCAAACAATAAATTTCTCACGGCGCTGATCCATGGGAACTTCTTGTAAGCTGTTCTTTTTTGGATCACCTGCGATGCCATAATCTTTTGATAGAACACTAAATCTGTCCCATCAAAATAGAGCTACGTGTTCGTTATTCTTGTGAGAAAGGTATTTTAGAAAGGATCTATCGCCACTTGAAGACGGAAATAAATGGACTAATTAATTTACATGCCTGTTTCTGCCAATCCTCCTACCTTTATTTGAGCTGTACATTTAACCACAAACCATAATGTCATGCTTCCACTGTACATTCAAATACATCAATGACAAGCTTTGATGCAGCCCATTGGTACTTGCCCAGGGAGGCTGCAGAGTCCAAAAGAAAAGTTGGTATGCTGGATAGGTATGCATAAGTCCCATCAAAAGTACTATAATTTATTATTGATTCTTGACACAAGTACTTCAAACAACCGCAATAATATCCCTTATTAATTAAACAAAACAACGAGACAAATCTTCAAAGGTGTCCAATTACATCACAACAAGGCTATATCCCCATTTTCTTCCTGTAATCCACCACCAAGTCATAGACCTTATGTGGGTGAGGGAGAGAGGTGTACACGAACTCCTCCTCCATGCACCTCTTACCCCATGCCACCAGCTTTGGACACTCCGCTTCTATGCTGAACTTCCCAAAAGTTTCGAATGTATGGAACCAGTAGTACGATGGGAGAAAAACAATGTCCAGAAAACCCAAAGTCTCACCCCCAAAGTAAGGGTTCGACTTAAGCTCTCCTTCTAACATCTTAATCCTGTCTATGAATTCCTTCTTGCCAGCCTCTTGCACTTCTCCGTTTGCTGCCCACACGTTATAACAGGATGGGTATACCTGAATCACAATAAAAAATTAATGTAATTACACATCCAAAGTAGTTCAAGAAAACAAGTAGTCTGATGGAAATTAAGAAAAATGAAGGGGGGAGAAAAGGAGAAATGAGTTAATTAACTAAGCACCATTTTGTCAATGAAGTCGGCCCAGAACTTGGCTTTTGCTCTTTGGTAAGGGTCAGCCGGCAGAAGACGACATCTATCCTTCCAAACCTCATCAATGTATTCCACTATTATCAAGGACTCGCATACGGGCTTCCCATTGTGAATTAGAACTGGAATTTTCTGATGAACTGGATTCACTTTCAAGAGTAGAGAGCTTTTACTTTGGGTCAAGTCTTCTTCCTTAATCAGATACTCGATCCCTTTGGCTGCCAAAGCCAGTCGCACCCTCATTGCAAAAGGGCTTGCGGAGTAATCTAAAAGAACTATGTGGTCACTGTTTGCCATTGCAATAAACACTCAAAGCTCAAAGTTTAAGCAGTTGTAATACTGTCTATGCCAACCGCTGTGTTTTGCCTTTGAGATGAAACGATATAAAATGATATTGACAGTATTTATAGCAAATTCTCTGCCAATATTCTATACACATCTATTCAAATTGATCTTATCTTTCAATATTGTCATGCGGCCGTATATTTTCTTTAGTTACACTTTGAATTAATCATCAGACTTTTCAACTTTTCTAAGTTGCCTCTACACAGGGCCGTGTCACTGCATATGCCAGCAATTTTGTATCTTGACAGGGACACCTCCTCCATCACTTCGCCCCATGTTTTTCTCATCTAGTCAAACCCACTACAGCTTCTAAGATGGAGGATGAAAATAGGGACAATTGTGTTTTGGCATAGTTAGACCAAAAAATTAACATTTGGTTCATATAACTTATATAATTAATAAAAAGGATGCAAGATGTTAAGAGACTAATATACCCTTCAAATTTCTATATATTATATTTTAAGGATAGATGGACTAAAATACCCAATGACCTTTCACATAAACTTTTTAAAATTTGGAGTTTAACAATTTCCCACCACTATTCAAGCAACCATAATAATTTTATTTTAACAATTTGGATATTTCATTGTTTTTAATTTTTTTTTATAAATAATTGAAAATCAGCATTATTTTCTATTTTAAATTATAACTAAAAAAAATTATATTAAAAAACTATTTTAAAAAATACTTTCTAAAAAAATGGTAATATGATTTATATTTTTTATATTTTCTTTTTGAAAAAACATTTAATTAAAAAATGAAAACTATTTTTAAAAATAAAAATTGAAAACCTTATTTAGTACTATTTTTTATATGAAAATAATAAAAAGAATTAAATTTTATTCATTGATTATCCATTTTTATTTTTTTTCCATTAGTTATTTTAATAATAATAAAAAAATATAGTATGTTTACAATTAAACAAAGGAATTGGTCAATTATGTGTTTTTTGTGTGACTATCTTTTACATGAAAAATAATTAAATAACTAAATTATATATATTTATTACTTTTTTTTTAATTTTATTTTCTTTATTTATTTTTTGTCTAATAGAAAATTTTAATATATTCATAATTAACAAAGTAATAGATTAATTGTGCATATTTTGATTTATTAAAATAAATTACTTTCTAATTTAAATAAATAAAATGAAATAAGTAAATAAATTTGGGGTTATTTCTATTTTTTAACATATCTTATATTAATATTTTTATGGTTAAATAAATTTTTTATTATTTTTTCTTTAATTCCAAAAATAAAATAAAATAAATAAATAAATTTGGCATTTTCTAATTGATCTTATATTCATATTTCTTATGGTTAAATAAATTTTTTATTCTTTTTTCTTTATTTCCAAAAATAAAAGGAAATAAATAAATAAACTTTTCTTAAATAATAATTTTTAAGTAATTTCTTTGTCTTATTTTTAATTACATTTTGCATTCATATATTCATATTTCTTATGGAATTTGAGTCACTGTACAAGGTATTTACACTAAGTGTACATGATAAATATACTAACTGTACAAGGGTGTACAAGACTATTATTTGTGAAAGATTTTAAGTGCTTCTAAAAAACTTGTTTATTTATTTCTCCTAACCGAGGACATATGACATTCCTTACTCACATTAGTTAAACATACATTTATCTCATACACTTTATCTAACTAGTATATGATCATTTGAATAGGTACCTCACTTATGATGATTGTAAAACAAAATTATACAACAATTTTTCTACTTTTTTTAAACAAAACCAATGCAAACATGGTTAATCGACTTATTGTCAGATATTCATGAGATGATGTATGAAATTTGAGTTATTGTACAAGGGTATTACACTAACTGTACAAGACAAATTTACTAATTGTACAAGAGTGTACAAGACTACTTTTTGTTAAGGATTTCAAGTGACTTTGAAAAACTTTCCCATTTTTTTCCACTCAAGGATTTTTCCGCACTCAAATTCTCTCACTCAAGAATTGTTTCGAATTTTATTTTTAAATTTCATCATCAAAATTTTGTAATTGCATATTTTATTTTTGTAGTTTTAGCAATGTTCTTTCTTTCCACTATTTTTTTTTTCATTTTTTTTTTGTGAAAATTTATCCAAATGAATCTATATTTAAAATTATAATCATATTTATCAATTTTTTTTACTAAAATTATCTTTAATTCTTTTAATATATTTATACTCATTTATTTAAAAAATGAAAAACTAATTTTTTTGTATATTACCTTTCAAGTAAAAAATTAGATAAGTTTGAAAGTCAATAAAAAAAAAAATTAAATATCACTTTCAATCATTTTTAGATAAAATTTTATATAATATATTTTATTTAAAATTTAATTTCTAAAGTTTCACTAAAAAATTGTATTGACAATTTTCTTGTTGTGAGTCAAAATACTTTGCATTGGTCTATCTAGATAAGAAAAATTATTAATATAACATTAGAATTTCATATCTTAGTTATTTTTTTCCATAAATTTATCTTTTAAAAATTTTTAAAATTAAAAAATTAAAAATTAAAAATTAAAAAGCTAAAAGGATATATATATATATATATATATATATATATATATATATATATATATATATATATATATATATATATATATATATATATATATAATAAGAGTGGGGTGATAGTCAATTTTTATATATTTTTAAATATGGTTAATGTAGAAAATATAAAAATAATTAAAAATAATAGAAAAGTATAAATGAAAGGGTAATATAAATTTAAAATAAAAAATGAAAATTAAACTAAAAGATAAATACAAAAAGACAAAAAATATTTGGATGAAAAATCCCAAATTTTTTATCCTTGCTTATAATAAGAGTAAAAAATTCAATATCTTTAAAAATGAAAAAAAGAAAAAGAAAAACATTATTGCTTTTTATTTGACATTAAATAAAAATATAGATTGGAAGAAAAAAAAAAGTTAGAAATGAGTAATACTTAATAGGGAATAGAAAAGGGAAAAAAACACAAAAAAAATTGAAATTCACTCACAATGTGTCTATGTAAGGGTTAAGGGTATTTTAGGGATTAGTGAAAGAGAATATCCTTCTTCTTAATTTTCAAATTTTGTTTGGGTGTTGGGCTTAATTATGTAAGATATATGAACCAAATCTTAATTTTTGGGCCCATACCAGATCTTAATTTTTGGGCCCAACTGGGCCCAAAACACAATTCTTCCATGAAAATATTGGTATTGACGTACACTAACAAAATAATTTCACCATGTATATTTTTGTTTATTTTATTGTTTTCTGAAGTCTTTTTTAAGCATTTTCATGAATTTTGATCAATTTTCATTCTATAGATTTTTTTTGTCAAAATATTTATCGATATTTTCTCATATATTAGTAAAATTCAGAGACCAATATATCTGTTAATTAACATATGTATGGTATAATTAGTGACATTTGACAATAATATTATGTATGCAACGATAAAGAATATATATTTTTTAAGTGCGCACCTAAAATTATTGAATATTAAATATTTGATTTCATTCAATGTCAACAATTTATATATATTACATTACAATAGTCTTTTAATACCAAAATAAATATTGATGTGGTTCCATCACATTGTTAGACAAAGGGATCTCATCTTATTCGAGACAATATTAAATCACTATAATTTAATTTCAATATAAAACTAATTAAAAATGATTAAAATTAAACATCAAAGTTAATTTATTATTATTCTTAAACTTCATAACATTTCTAATTGAAATTTAAATTAAGCTATACATGTGCAGTTGTAGTCTAATCCACTATAATTTAACTTTGATATGAAATAATATTTATTAAATTTAATATGACATTAATATTAAAATTAATATGACATTAATATTTAAATTAATAAAATTAGACCAGTAATTTATTTCTTTAAAATCATTGAAAACATACTAATTAAGTAATATTAATTAAACTATATATATGTTTGATAATATAATATTAACAATTAAGAATAAAATTGAACTATGAATATATAAAAATACAATTTACCATACATACTTTAATTATCCTTGATTTGAAGTTAATCCACAAATTTAACACCAAATTCCCAAAATTAAAGAATTTTGAGAAAAATCACAAATAAATATTGGAGCAATAGAAGATCAAGAAGCTTTCAAATGAATTGTGTATCAAATGGAATCAACATTGGGTATTTATAGAAATATTTTTGGTCAAACTAGCCATTGGATGGTCATACAACCATTGTAATTAAATTATAGACATTGGTATAGAGACTGGATCAAAGTTCAGTTGAAGTCTAGTTGTTAAATCTTGATCTAGCAATTAAAAATATTTCCTAACCATAAAATCAAGTCAAGATTTTTTTTTTTTCCCTTAGATTAGAAATATGGTTGTTGGATTCTTTTTTAAAAAACATGAGTGATATCTTCACCATTGGAATAATTTTCTTTTTAAGGGTAAACTATGTGAAGGTATATTACCAAAATATATATATATATATAGATTTTTTAAGAACTTTAAAAAAATATTCTAATAAACATGTTGTAGACATAAAAAAAATTAGTGGATTAAATTACCACTAATTTAGTCTTCAAAATTAATAAATTAAAAAAAAAAAAAGGATAACCTCTTATGGATAAGTTTCCCTAATCTTCAACTATAAAAAGGATAATAATAATAATAATAAAATTATTATTATTATTATTATTATTATCTTGTTGGCAAAACCTCTTGGAGAAGAAAATTTGCTAAAATCAAGGAACTAAATCCCTTGAATTAAGCAACTAAAATTTGGGAATTTGAAATTCAAATTCTCTATCTTTACCTATAAATAGAGATGTCTTCTTTCAAGAAGGGGGAAGGAAATTCAAAAATCGAAAGAAAAATTCAGAAAGGAAAATCTTGGGAAGAAAATCCAAAGGCAACTTCGTACGGGAATGGAGGCTTTACAACAAAAGAAAAAGTTTCATCAAATCTCCCTACAAGTTCGGTAAATAGTAAAAGGTTTGCTACATGCGTTCTTCGCCATTCAACAAGTTTATTCGAGAATAAGCCAATTGTGGCCCTCGATTGATCTTCGAAATCTAGAAAATGTCTTCGTCATCTTCCAAAGTGTGATCAAGGCAAAAGAATCAGAGGGGAAATATTCTTTTGGAAAGATTTTTTTTTTTTTTTTAAGATTGTACCCACAATATTTTAATGTCAATAAATATTTTGTTCGCATTATTTTCTTATTTGTTTTGCTAATTTTGCAAGACCAAATTTTACGAAATTTGTGCGTACAAATTTTTGGCACGCCTGATGGGATCTCTCTGCCTCTCATCTCTTTTGTTATAAGATTGATCTCTACCATGTTGATGACACCCAAAAGAAATCAAGTTGTGCATGTCAACAAGGGCGATGACAAGATCGTCATTACACAATCAACACATGACGTCGCTACAGGCCCCATGACTCGTAGCAAAGCAAAATCAATATCTTCACTCTCAACAAAACAAACAAGTGAGTTTTCTTGTTTGCTAAAACCGGTAAGAATGCATGATGAGCACCAACCACTCATCACCTTGGTCTCTTTGGGGGCAAAGAGTCATAGTCCTCGTAGCAGGGGAAAACTCCCTTCAACACTATAAGACTTTAGGGATATATCTCCTTGCTTTATTACTAATGTCAACTCTAGCACCTGTTTGCACTCCAGATCTCCAACTGGAATGTCAAAAGAAGAAAACTACTCCAATCGTTCCGACCCTTTTACTTCTCCCTTTTCAATGACTATGCTGGTAATGGAAACTGGCACTACATCCGTAGATGAACAATTAGTAGAGATGGCTTGCGCTATCACCAAACTCACCAAGACGGTTGAGGAGAAGGATATGCAAATAGCCTCTCTCATAAACAAGGTTGAGGCACAAGTACAAAATTTGAGAGAGTCAAGTCAAGGATTCAACTACCTTCCGAATGTTGCATCTCCTCTCGATGATGCACCACATACATATAAGACAATGCAAGTTGAGACACAAACGACAAAATCTGCCTCAGTGGTGTCATTATTTGTCCAACAACTTCAGGACATGATAACTAACACCATTAGAGCATAGTACGATGGATCCTCACAGAGTACGCTCATGTACTTTAAACCTTACACTAAGAGAATTGATAACCTATGTATGTCTGTGGGTTATCAACCTCCAAAATTTCAATCATTTGACGGGAAGGGAAATCCAAAACAACATGTTGCCCATTTCGTTGAAACTTGTAACAATGCAGGTACAGATGGTGACTTATTAGTTAAACAATCCATCCGTTCTCTCCGAGGGAATGCTTTCGATTGGTACATAGACCTTGCACCTGAGTGTATCAATAGTTGGGACCAAATGGAATGTGCATTCCTCAACCATTTCTATAGCACCTGACAAACTGTAAGCATGATGGAGCTTACCAACACTAAGCAATGGAAAGACGAGTCGGTTGTAGACTATATCAACCATTGGGGTTCCTTAAGCCTTGACTGCAAAGATAGATTATCTAAGGTATCATCCATGGAGATGTGCATACAAGGAATGCATTGGGGTCTCCTATACATTCTCCAAGGAATACGACCTCGTACCTTTGAAGAATTAGCTACTCGAGCACATGACATGGAACTCAGCATAGCCAACCATGGTTCTAAGAAGGACCTTACCATCGATCGACAAAGAGACAAAAATGATGAGAAAATGAGTGATAAGAACTTGAATAAACCCATCCAAGAGTCAATGGCGATAAATATGACTCTTGTCAAAATCTCAGCAAGAGATAAAAAGAAAGAAGTAAAAGAGGCTGGACCAACCCGGGAAAATGAGAGGCGTCGGTTCACCTTGAAGGAATTAAAGGAAAAAAAAGTATCATTTTCCTGACTCTGATGTGCCTAACATGTTGGAAGACTTGCTCTAGAAAAAAGTTATCGAGTTACCTGAGTGCACGTGTTCAAAAGAAATGGGTCATGTTAATGATCCAAATTACCATCAAATTGTCAATCATCTTATGGAGAAATGTTTCATTTTAAAAGATCTCATAATGAAACTTGCAAAGCAAAGAAGAATTCATTTAGATTTGGAAGAAATAGTGGAGTCAAATCATGCTATAGTCATATTTGGGTCATTTAATCCTGTTCCATTACATGTTTCACTTAAGAAACTGGGGGCATGTGCCAATACTATTCAATGCAAGTCACCGAAACCAAAGCAAACACAAATGTCATGTCAGGATAGCCTTCTTCACCTTTTGCTCTGATAATAAATCAATGTCATATGACGAAGAAGGTTGGACATTGGTGACACAAAGAAGACCTTGCAAGAAGCAAGTGTCGCATTCATACCCTAACCCTCCTAGGAGAGGACGACATGAGTGGAATACTTGTCAACATCTAAAGAAGAAAGAAAAAAATAATTCTAAAAGAAAACAAACGATTGTACAAATAGATGACATTTTGGTCCAAAAACTCATCACCCCTATCACCCTTGGGGAATACTTCTCCCTAGGATTCTTTGATAAAATGGTGACAATATTAACTCATATGGTCTCTTGCAATGAGACTTCAAAAGAAGAGGGGCTAAGTGAAGATGAGGAAAGCATTCTTGGTGTTGAGTTAAGAAAAACTAAGGAAGAAGAGGGGGTAGTAGCAAGCTTACAACACGTACCCTCACCATTTAGTAGCCACGAAATGCTACAACTTCCTAATGAGATGCGAAATGCATTGATTCAAGTACTTAAGAATCCAACACTCTATGCCACCAAAATAAATGAGGCAAAAAGGCTTGAGAATGAAAGCCACAATTATGCCAAATGTTGTGTAGCCATTACCTTTATCGATAACGACCTTCAGTTAGGGTCAAAACCATATAATCGACCTCTATTTGTTATCGGGTACATACGAGAACAAAATATCACTCGTATCTTAATTGATGAAGGGTCTGCAGTAAATATCATGCCTAAAGAAACAATGAAACGACTCAAGATTGCTACGAAAGAACTAACTCAGAGTTGCCTAATGATCTAAGGCTTTAATCAAGGGGACAACGAGCTATTGGTATGATTCCCCTAGAGCTTGTTACGGGTGAGTTGAGTTCAAACACATTGTTTCATGTAATCGATGCAAAAACATCTTAAAACGTATTACTCGGGCGACCATGGTTTCATGAGAATGAGGTAATTCCTTCGACAGTACACCAATGTTTCAAATTCTATAGAGGAGGGGCAAAGAAAGTAAAGGCTGATGCTAAGCCATTTACAAAAGTCGAGTCTTATTTTGTTGACACTAAATTTTACATAGAAAATGATGCTACAGAGAAAGTCCTTCCTATGATCATTCCTTCCACTGGGAAGACTAAACTTAAGGGAAAAGTTGAGCAGTGTAAGTTGACATTAGTAGAGGAAATTTCACAACCAATGATGACTCAAATCGAAAAAAAAGAGAAATCCTCAAAAAAATCGACATTGGACTTGACGATTGTCACTACTTCCCCAGTTTTTAGGTATATCCTAAGATCTCGATGAAGTGAGGGTCAACCACCTTTCATAGAAGACAAAAGCAAAGTACAACCTCAAAGATTGGAAAATGGGGACCTTTAGGTCTTGAAAGAAGATGTGACCATTCTCTTTCCAAGCTTACAACTTATCTTTAGGGATAAGACACAAAAATCCGTCAAATCCTCAAGAGATCAAACAAAGCAAGAATTCTTTCCTGGTAAAATAATAGACGAGGGGTTCAACCCTAAGGCTTACAAGTTATTAGCCAAGGTAGGGTATGACTTTACTTCGTCATCATGATTAAGAGAACTTAGCCCCAAGACTACAGGTGAAAAGATGCATGGCCTTAACGAAACTCAAAAGAAGTTGAAACAACAAGGGTATGCAGTCCAACCTTCTAGGGCAGGTTTAGGGTTTGTACCTTTCGAGCCTATCAAAATTTCAGTGAAGACTAAGAAGATTAAGGCAAGTACACAACATATCACTGTAGAAGACATGGAAGAGAGTAGTGGGTCAAATTCTCCTCCTTGAATTTCAGTATTTGATCAGGTTGAAACTCCAATTACATGAGCTTCAGTGTTCACTAGGTTGGGCGATTTTAACCAAGTGGAACGTAATTTAGCACATATTCCACAAAGGTTAATACAACAAAGGATTGGGACTCTACCCCTAAAGTCATAGCGGCGAGATCCCAATAAGAAGTAGTGTATTGAACTAAAGGAGGATGCAAAGACAAGAAGTTTAATCCCATCAAGGATGAAGCGCCATTCAACTTGCAAAATTTGTATTAATAGTTTGTTACATCGTGATCACCAAGCAGTTGGACGAGGGATGCCCTAAAGATGTTGAAGAAAGTTCGATGCACACTAGCTACCATGTTAGAGTAGAAGTTGACTATAATTCAGAATTTTCAGAAGACGAACCAGGGGAAGCTCCTCAAGTATTTGAGGACCAGGGGTAAGCCACTATAGATGAGTTAAAAGAGCTCAATTTAAGAACAAATGAAAACCCAAGGCCAATCTATGTAAGTATGTTTTTAAGTCCTTCTGAAGAGAAAAGTTATTTTGAGTTGTTACTCGGTTATAAAGATGTTTTTGCATGGTCATACGAAGAAATGCCAGGTCTTGATCCAAAAGTTGGAGTACATCAACTCATGGGGAAGCATGGTGTTCGACCGATTAAGCAAGCTTAAAGACGATTTTGACCATAACTTGTTTCGCAAATAGAAACGAAAATTGACAAATTGATTGAAGCTGGTTTCATTAGGGAGGTAGTACCCAACATGGATTGCAAACATCATTCCAGTTAAGAAAAAGAATAGGCAGACTCATGTTTGTGTGGATTTCAAAGATTTAAGCAATGCTTGCCTAAAAGATGACTTCCCATTTCCAATCATCGAGCTCATGGTTGATGTAACTATTGGTCATGAAGCTTTATCCTTCATGGATGGATCATTGGGGTATAATCAAATACGAATGGTGCTAAGGGATGAATAGCTTCCTGCATTTCATACCCCAAAGGGTATTTACTGTTACAAAGTGATGCCTTTTGGACTAAGGAATGCAGATGCAATGTATCAATGTGCTATGCAAAAAATCTTTGATGACATGTTCCATAAGAATGTCAAGTGTTGTGTTGATGACTTGGTTGTAAAGTCTAGGAAGAGAGAAGACCACCTGCTAGATCTCCGTATGGTGTTTGACAGGTTAAGAAGGTACCAACTCAAAATGAACCCGCTCAAATGTGTTTTTGGTTTTACTTATGGTAAGTTTCTAAGGTTTATTATTCGACACCGTGGCATTGAAGTGGATCAATCTAAGATTGCAGCCATTCGAGATATGTCAGAGTTGAGGAATCTTCAAGAACTTAGAAGTCTTCAAGGATGTCTTGCTTTGATTCGACGGTTTATTTCAAACCTTATAGGACGATGTCAACCCTTCAACCAACTTATGAAGAAAAATGTTCCATTTGTTTGGAATGAAGCTTGTCATAATGCCTTTGAGAGCATAAAAAAATATTTGGCTAATCCACCAATCTTAGGTGCTCCTATGGCATGGAAGCCATTGATACTCTACATCGCCACACAAGAATGCTGACTTGGAGCATTACTTGCACAAGAAAATGAGGAGAATAAAGAAAGTACATTATATTACTTAAGTCGAACTCTAACGGGACCGAAATTAAATTACTCCCCAATAGAGAAAACTTGTCTTGCTTTAATATTCTCGACAAAAAGCTAAGACATTACATGTGGGTATACACAGTACACTTAATAGCACATGCTGATCCCGTTAAGTATGTACTATCAAAGCCAGTTCTTTTAGGATGATTAGCAAGATGGGGGTTGTTATTCATTGAGTATGAAATAATCTACATCCCTCAAAAGGCAATAAAAGGACAAGCACTTGCAAACTTCTTGGCAGATCATCCTATCCCTGCAACATAGGAAATTTCAGATGACTTCCCTGATGAGGAAATCTTTTATGTTGACATTTTTCCTTCGTGGATGATGTTCTTAGATGGGTCAGCATGCTATGATGGAACAGGTGCAGGTGTTGTATTTGTCTCACCACAAAGATAGATACTACCATATTCATTTGTTCTTAGTGATAGATGCTCCAACAATGTTACTGAATACCAAGTCTTAATTATCAAGCTACAAATTGCAATTGAAATGAAAATCACAAGCTTAGAGATATGTGGGGATTATGAGTTGGTAATCAATCAACTTTTAACCTTGTATGAGGTTAAAAGGGATGACTTAGTTTCTTACTTCCAATATGCTACCCAACTGATAGAAAAGTTCAAATGAATTTCTTTAGTTCATATTCCACGAAAAGAAAACCAAGTGGCAGATGCTCTAACTAATCTAGCTGCAAGTTTGACACTCCTTAAGGATGAGACTGTGCATGTCCCTCTTTGCTAAAAGTGGGTACTGCTACTATTGCCAATATTATAACAAAAAGAAGTAAACGCTACATCAGTATTCACTATTGATGGTGAAGACTAGCGACAACCATTAATTGATTACTTAGAGCATGGGAAGTTGCCTGATGAACTAACGCATCGAACAGAAATACGACATCGAGCTCTATGCTTCATTTACTACAAAGAAACACTTTATTGACACTCATTCGATGGAGTACTTCTTCGATGCCTAGGAGGAGAAGAGACAAATCAAGCAATTGAAGAAGCTCATTTTGGGATCTGTGCGGCTCACCAATTAGGGCCAAAACTTCATTTTTGAATCAAAAGGATGGAATACTATTGGCCAACTATGGTTAAGGATTGTATGGAATATGCAAAGAAGTGTCAATCATGCCAATTCCACTCAAATTTTATACACCAACCCCCTAAGCCACTCCATCGTACAATTTTGTCATGGCCATTTGATGCATGGGGACTTGACGTGGTCGGACCCATTACTCCTAAATCATTTTCTGGGCATGCTTACATATTGGCAGTAACAAATTATTTTTCTAAACGGGCAGAAGCTGTGCCACTTAAAGAAGTGAAGAAAGAAAATGTAGTAAACTTCATTTGAAGTAATATTATCTATTGGTATGGGGTGCCATGATACATAATCACCGACAATGGGAAACCTTTCTATATCAAATTGATGAGCAATCTCTATGAGAGGTTCGGTTTCAAACAACACAATTCATCAATGTATAATGCACCGACTAATGGTCTCACAGAAGCATTCAACAAGACCCTTTGCAACTTATTGAAGAAAATTGTTGATTAGTCAAAGAGGGATTAGCATGAATGAGTAGGAGAAGCACTTTGGGCATATCGAACAACATATTGAATGCCTACACAAGAAACCCCTTGTTCCCTCGTTTGTGGTGTAGAAGTTGTATTGTCCATTAAGCTTCAAATCCCTTCATTAAGGATTGCTATACATGAATGACTAACTAATGAAGATAATGCCAAGTTATGCCTTCAAGAGTTAGAAGCACTAGACAAAAAACGACTCGAAGCCCAGAGTGTTTTCATGCATACCTTTCAAGAGCTTTTAACAAAAAGGTTTGCCTTCGGTCTTTTCAAGTCGATGATCTAGTTCTTGCCATTTGTAGACCCATCATCACCACACATAAGATTGGGAACAAATTTACATCAAAATGGGATGGACCTTATGTGGTGCAAGAAGTTTACACTAATGGTGCTTATAAGATCATCACTATAGACAAATTAAGAATTAACCCTATCAATGGAAAATTCTTAAAGCGTTATTATGCTTGAGTCACACTACGTTCTTGGCTCGCATGAGCATAAACTGCGTATGATGCACCAAAAAAAAAAAAAAAAAGTCGGCTAAATTGAAAACTTGAAAATGCGACTTAGGCAAAAGTTAGGACATATGCTTGCAAAATTAAAATTTTCTTTTAGTCTTGGCAAAAGTTAGAGCGTAAAAAAAAATAAAAAAAAATGGAACTACATTTGACTTGATCCTTTCTCTTTGAAGGGTACATAAGCAAAATTGGGGAAATCACTTAAGTTTAGTCACTACCAAAAAAAAAAAAAAAAAGTCTCATTTTTATTAAGAGATAAATCTGGCTAACAAATGCTAGACTTTATTACATCTTAATAAAAAATAAAAATAAAGAATGAAGGAAAAAAATGAGAGCTAAAACTAAGTAAAAATGTACAACGGTCACATCCACACCAAACATGCAAGCTCATAATGTTGAGTCCTTAAGGCTTATTGAAGTGTCTCTAAAGTCTTAACATCGACATCAATAAGCACGGGGGTTTGGGAAATAATGACGTGTTCTTTCCTCAAGCGAGAAATATCATTCTTTTTATTGGCTATAATCTCATCGATCTCTAAGATTGAGTTGTGAAAGTGCTCCTTTTATATACCTAGTTGCTCAAATTCCTTCTTAAGTGCTTCTTGTTTAGTAGCGAGAGTAGCTAAGTCAATCTTTAATGATTGACGACGGTTTGCCTGTACATCCTCAGAGTTTAGAGCATCCATAAATCTAAGACGCAACAATAGCTAAACATTCGCCTTGTACTTCTGGAGATATCTTCATAGAATGGGTGCATTACACTGCATCGAGGTGATCTACTCTTTCCATGTACTTCTCAATTTGAGACTTCAATGGTGAAGGGTCCACTCTAATCTTTGTGATAGCATTGAAAAGCTCATCAATTTTTCCTCTCAATAATGGGAGACACTCATTGGAAGTTTTGATAATCATCTCCTTAATGCCTTCTCCTATCATAAGTGCTGCTTGGCATTGGCCATTAAGGATGATTTGTTCGATGTCGAATGTGTGAGTGGAAGTAGAAGAAGCAACCACAGTTGGGCATGGAGATTGTTGTTCATCAATTAAACCTGCAACTGCTAAAAGTGTCAATTCATCATATGTTGTATCTCCAATTGTGGTCTTTTGACCTTGAGATTCAATCAAAACATCACTTAAGATGTTACTAATACCTTCATTACCCAAATGAGAATGAGGCAAATGTAATGAGATGATAGAGTGATTATCTCATTGCATAGTCAAGGTAAAGGGTGTTGACTCCCTAATAGCAACAACATTTTTGAACTGATCCTTAGGAGAGGACTCATCCCCTTCATTGAAAAATTGGTTGTCACCCGCCACCTAAAGCAAACATTTATTTTTGTTAGTATCAATGCAAAAAAAAAAAATTACCTCTTCACCATCAAATTCCATTGGTTGAGTAGAAGTTGGGACGTCAACAATGAAGACATCTGTATTAAGAGGATGAGAGTTAGTCTCATCATAGTACACAAGGTTGGATCTAATCTTTTGGCGTTTGAAGTGACATTCACTTGTATTTTTAGAGTCGTCGTTTGATACATAAAGACCCTGTGCATTGTTATGTTGCTTAAAAGTCTTGTGACAGTGAGTACTACCACCATTGAAAATAGTTTCCTCATGCTCTGAGTGTGTAGAGGTATTAGTTTGATGTCCACCTATTAAGCACTTAGAAGAAGCTCTTAAATCCTTGGGTAAATCATCAAAATCATTCTCAACATTGTCTTTAACATTCTCCTTAGTAGAAACACTTGAGTCATCCTTGTGCATTCTACTTTCTAAAGATTTTGAGGGTATTTGCCAAGAAGAATCAGGAGGAGGCTCTATACAAGCAGCAGTAAGAATTTCCTTATTAGGATTACGTACTCTAATCCACCAATCCGCATAAGCCTTGGTGACTGAAAACTCTTCAAGACTATGATAATCTGGTATACTAACTTTGGAGTAGGTACCAAGCCTAGTGCATGACTCCCAATGTTGATACACTGCCTCTAAAGTTCTAGTGCGAAAAATCTCTGGCAAACCCCCTAGAAGGTCTTGAGGATACCCAAATTACCAGGAAAACTGATGAGGATAATGCGGTTGGATCACCCGATGGTTACCTTATCGCAAAGATAAATAGCTAGAGTGAAGACTTATGAGATAAGAAGCTTTGGTAACACTAATAGATTCATTATCAGTCCAGTGCACACACTCCTTGTGGCGCAATACCAAGTGGTCCAACTTTACGCCTCTGCAAGACATTATCAACGCTTGAGCTTGCAAATCATCAAAACACTAAGTAGAAAACTCGTCGACGTAATAAGTCATTCGTGGGGGATGGTTCCAAGAAGGAGAAATGAAATGGGTGTTGAAATATTCACCTAACCATCCGTATAAGTAATGAATAGGGAAAATAGATGCATTAGTCCCAGGTTTCGAAGAATAAGCAATTTCATTTAATTTGTTGTAAATGCTTGCTAACACCGAAACAACAAGGCAAAATGTCTCACCTTGAGCCATTCTACTAGCTACCTTGAACACTCTAGGACAAATCAAATTGACACCCCCCCAAGGAAGAACAAACTTACATAACCAACATGCTAAGAAAGCGGCTAAGTAAGTCTCTTTAACATTTGTCTCGGCTACACCAAGGTTGTAAAAAACTTCCATCTTCGACTAAGTACAAGATTTAATAGGATCAATTTCCCTAGATGGGTTATGAGTCTCCGTAGGCCTTTGCGCCTTATTCCTTATACTTTTATTTGGAGGTTTTGCATACTTCATGGAGCCTTTGTACCAAAATGACACATAAGAGGCTAACTTGACTGAAGACTCCCCTTTTGTCTCAAAGCAAATTCAATGATATGCAAGGAATAAGTTTTGAAAACTTGGTGGGAGTGAGGACTTTGTTGCATCATTAGATAACTCTTCCGCGCTCGCTACCATCTCATCATAAAAAAATCCAATGATGGGTAGTTCAGCAATACGATACAAGTCCTAAAGGGAGATGGAAACCTCTCCAATGGAAGTATGCAAGGTGTTAGTGGTAGGACACCAACGTTCTCAAATGCCCTAATCACAGAGGCATGACGATCATAGCTGAATAAATATGCAAAAAGAGATTTATAAAGCTTACATCCTTTAAGAAATGGTCCATGCCGACCCAATACCTCCTCTATCCATTCCCAATATCCTTTGGTAAATAAGGATTCCCCAAGTACTTTGAATGAGCTTCTTCATGTGGGTTCTCAGTCACGAACACGAGAACCCAACAATCCAAATTCATCATGAACTTCACTAGTAGTTGGGTGAGAGGAATTCAACAGTAAAATATTAAAAACAAGTTTCACCTCATTAAATTTTGAATTGTTGATATTTGTAAGCTTGCAAGATGAAACTTGGGACCAGGAAGAAATGTGTAATGGGTCTTTTGTCACTAGCATTGACGAAGATTGAAGGTCAGTAAGTGAATTATGCACTGATAAGGTAGTCCCTTCCTCAAAATCATCACTATCATCCTCAAGAATGGTTACGGTCTTCTCCTTGAAACATTTGAAGAATGTCATCCTACACAAAAATAAAAGGAGGTAGAAAGAGAGATGAATAAAATATGGGTCTAAGTTTTTAGATGCTACTATGCATTTAAGTCAAGCCAATTCGCATGGGTGAAGACCTTACCACTCAAGTCGTATTAAATGCTGAAAGTGCAACACTGTATAACATCAGGGCCATAACTTGTTTGCATAGATACTAAGTATTATTTTGGTTTTAATTAAATGTTAAAACTTGAATATCACTATGCATTCAAGTCAAGCCAATTTGCATAGGTGAAGACTTTAACATATAAGTGTCGAAAATACAACACCACATAACATCAGGGCCATAACTTGTTTGCATAGATACCAAGTATTATTCTGGTTTTAATTAAATGTTAAAACTTGAACACCACTATGCATTCAAGTCAAGCCAATTTGCATGGATGAAGACTTTAGCACATAAGTGCCAAAAATACAACATCGCGTAGCATCAAGGTTATAACTTGTTTGCATAGATACCAAGTATTATTCTAGTTTTAATTAAATGTTAAAACTTGAACACCACTATGCATTCAAGTCAAGCCAATTTGCATGGGTGAAGACTTTAGCACATAAATGCCGAAAATACGACACCGCTTTGTGTTAGGGTTATGACTTGATTACATGAGGGTCAAACTTTAAATATTCATATAGTTTTCTTTTATGGATATTTAAGTTTATTAAAAATTCCCCTCAAGTATTAAGGTAATTTAAAAATTAATTAATTAATTAATTAAATTACCTAAAATCAAATTCATCTCTGCAAATGATGAAGGCCAACACGTGTTCGAAAAAGGTAAGTCTTTTTCTTCCTTGAAAAAAAAAAGGTTAGCAAAAAAAAATTTGAATAAATAAGGAGAACATGTGTCAACATGTATATATATGTACATGGAAATTGGAAAGTGGGTTCACGTGTCAACTATATACATATATATATATATATATATATATATATATATAAACTAGAAAGTGGGTATGAAGGACCCACAAGCCCACGTTTCTCCATAGTAAAGTTTGACTTTTTTTTATTTTTTTTATGGAGATTTTATATACATATATATTCCACCAAGAAGTATTCACTGTTGGGTTGGTGTTATAAATATATCCATGCACGCCACAAACAACCACCATTGAAGCCTCTCCATAGCATGACACTGGATACCACAACATGATCTCCATGACATGACCTCTACGTTACCATGGCAAGCTTAAGATTTTTATATATATAATAATAATAAAAAAGCAAAGCACTTATAGATTTGAAGAGGTGAAGACTTCTCGTGGTGAATTCAAGTCAGCTTTCTCAAATTGGTCGAAGAACACTCAAAGATCAATAAAGCTCTCTGAAAAAGTTCAAGTCAAGTTTCTCAACTATTGTCCCCTTTATATAAAAAAAAATATATATATAGGGATGACAAATTGGAAGAGGATTGAAAGTATAAAGTAAGAAGGAAAACAAATTGGAAATGATTCAAAGTGTAAAGTAAGAAGGAAAACGAAGTGGAGTTTGGAAAAAAGTTGGAAATAAATATTTTTTTTGGAAAAAATAGGAAACTTCCTATTAAAATATTTATTTAAAAAAAAATTACTTCAAGACTCACCTCATCCACATGACAATGCATGTACGTGATATGTCTTGAAGTGGGGGCATTTGTAGACATAAAAAAAATTAGTGGATTAAATTACCACTAATTTGGTCTTCAAAATGAATAAATAAATAAATAAAAAAGATATCCTCTTATGAATAAGTTTCACTAATCTCCTATTATAAAAAGAATAATAATAATAATAAGAAAATTATTATTATTATTATTATTATTATTATTATCTTGTTGGTAAAACCTCTGGAAGAAGAAAATTTGCTAAAATCAAGGAATTAAATCCCTTGAATTAAGCAACAAAAATGTGGGAATTTGAAATTCAAATTCTCTATCTCTACCTATAAATAGAGATGTCTTCTTTCAAGAAGGGGGAAGGAAATTAAGAAATCGAAAGAAAAATTCAGAAAGGAAAATCTTGGGAAGAAAATCCAAAGGCGACTTCGTACGGGAATAGAGACTTTACAACAAAAGAAAAAAGCTTCATCAAATCTCCTTACAAGTTTGAAAAACGGTAAAACAACTGCTACACGCGTTCTTCGCCATTCAACGAGTTTATTCGAGAATCAGTCAATTGTGACCCTCAATTGATCTTCGAAATCCAGAAAACGTCATCGTTGTCTTCCAAAGTGTGATCAAGGTAAAAGAATCATAGGGAAAATATTCTTTTGGAAAGAATATTACTTTTTTGAGATTGTATCCACAATATTTTAATTTAAATAAATATTTTGTTCGCATTATTTTCCTATTTGTTTTGCTAATTTTGCAGGACCAAATTTTATGAAATTTGTGCGTACACATGTATTCAAATAGTAGCTTCATTAAAAGTCCAAAATTGCCCTTCATTTTATCTCCTTTAGCCAATTAACTCATTTGTTTTTGTTTTTGTTTTTTTTTTTTGTTTTGTTTTTAAATCTTAAAATGACAAGTCGACACAACTTTATACTTATCAATTACTTTTAAGGTTGACGAGTGACTAATCAACATGTCACATTATTTTTATTATTTTTCTTTTTTCTTCATTTTACCTTTCAAATAATCTTTTTTTTTTTTTAAAAAAATATCCATTTCCTTTTTTGCTTATGATTCTTATTTGAATGTAGTTTTAACTTTTTTTTTAGTTAAAATGTTTAATATTTTTATTTAAAAAAGATAAAAACTTGGTTGTGGTTCTACTATTTTGCTTTATTAAAATTTTAAATTTTTTATTCATATAAAATAAAAATAAAATATTGTAGACCCCATATTTCGGCTCAATGCGTTCCCCACTCGATGGTGAGCTCGATTTTGATTTTGAAAAATGATTTAATCGGTTAAAAAAATGACTTAGAGTCGCCACTTATTTTTGTTTTATTTTTAAAAGGTAAACAAAATAAGAAAGAAAAAACCCTAAGTGTGACTCCTTAATTTGGAAAAGGTGGTCTGCGAAAAATCGGATCAGGTTCGAGGGTTAGGTTACTTATCGGGAAGGTACGGTAAAGACTGTAGCACCCCTCTAAGTCCCTAAAGTTGGGTCTCTACTAATAAAATGAAGTAATCGTGGCATCTAATAAGGAAAATAATGAATACCCGAAACTATCATGCACATATGAGAATCAAAACATACATAGAGAATAACAAAAGTGGAAGTGGATGCCTACCTGATTAGCAAACGGCGACGCGCTATCACAAATTAGGGTTAGTGCATAGTAATGAACATAAAGTATATCATTCATATCACCGAACATAAAGAATCACCAATAGCACGCATGACATTTCGTTCAAATTCGTTTTATTTTGAAGAAATTTATTTGATGTCGGGCCCCCACCATAGCCCGTTTATTTTGCATGAACTAATTCCATAAATTCCATCATTTCGAATTACAGAATTTGACTTCATGCTTATTTTAAATCATTTTAAAATCATGAAAAATTCAGAAGTTGCTCGCCGAAAAGAAAATGGCGGCCAAATTTATTGAAAATGGGATTTTGGGAACCTCAAGAAAATGCTCTAAGGATGAAGAAAAAGGTGGAACGTTGGCCAGACAGAATTCCGGATGTGAGATATCCGAAGAAGGTGGAACGTCGGCGGAGAAGAATTCCGGATGTGAGATATCCGGGTGGGATGTTGGCGGGGAAGAATTCCGAATGTGAGATACCCGGGTGGAATGTCGACGGGGAAGAATTCCGGATGTGAGATACCCGGGTGGAATGTCGGCGGAGAAGAATTCCAGACGTGAGATATCCGGGTGGAATGTCGGTAGAGAAGAATTCCGGATGTGAGATATCTAGGTGGAATGAGCTATGCCACGCGTTGCAAGGGGGTCGTCTACGTGTCCAAGGGAGAGGGAGCCACACGACAATTTTTAGGGAGGATCACACATACACATGGGTATTGACGATGAGTTAAACGGGCATGAAAGGTGAGAATATGGTAGTGATTATTCCCCTTCTTTCCACAAATTCAAATACTAGCTTCCTACATCATCTTGAGACATCACCTCCCGGTATGAGATGCGTGGGGGTTTACGCATGATGAAGATAAACGGGGATAGGAGTGGAGTGATGGATGGGGGTGTGGGCATGTGGGATAAAACGATGAATAATAAAAGAGAATGGGTATGGGGATGCTAATGAGGTGAGCTTTGCTGCCATGACAACTACTCCAGATTTCCTAGGATCTCCTTCAAGCAGGGATGAGAAAATGGATGCGTACCATGGATGGATATCAAGAGCAGAGAAGGATAACAAAACAGAGCACAAAGAGTAGATACAAGAAAATGTGCCCGACAAGCTATGCTTCACATCATACCAACAGGCTTAGATGATAGTGGGTAAGATTAAACGAGTATCAAATGAAAGGTAAAACGTGGTTACAAAAATATCTCATGGAGAAATCAAAATCAGAGCAAACTAAACCACTACAAAACCATTAGCAAAAATATGAACGTATTCACTCCCAATCAACACTCATCATCTGAGAATCAGTAAAAACAAAGTAGAAAAGCACACCATTAGAAGTTGATGAAGAATAAACAATAAACGTACCTTAAAAATAACTCTCTCCAACTAGGTGGGTAAGAAAATCGGACAGCTATCCTTCCTCTCAAGCAACCAACCAAGGAATGCCCTCTTTCCCACTAATCCTCTCAAGCTCAACCCTCGCCCCTTCTCTTCCTGTCTTCCTTCTCCAGTCCTCTTCATGTTGTCACCTCCAAAACCCTCAGAAAAACTCCTCCCTCTCTGCTGTCTCTCCCACCTTTTTCTCGGATTTTTCCTTCCCGATCTCTACCTCCACCACCTTTTCCTTGGATTTTTCTCTTCTCGATCTCTGCCTCCGCCATCTTTTTCTGCACCACCCCTTCTACAACCCCCTTTCCTTCTCTCTCATCCACGCCCCCTGACGACCTACGGGACCCCCTTCCAGAAAGTTCCTCCACGTGTCAAAGTCCTACTGCAGCTTCAAAAAGCGAGGTTGATTCCTTATGGCCACTAAGGATGTGACATGTGGCCTGCTAGGATAGTGACACCTGGCTAAAAATGTGATCCACAAAAACAAATAGAGAAAAAAAAGTGACCCATGCCTAAATGGGGGTCTACAAATATGCCCCTCTTCGGTAGAGCTCACGAGTGTAAGGAATATGAACACTGGAATGAAAAGAAAGTGTGAATAATGAGGGGAACGAAGTGACCTCTACCGAAGAACAAATGAGACCCCCATAGGGATGTTAGTGAAACACGACTCAAAAGGCTAACAGACGAACACAAAGGCTCCGATCCTAAAAGAAAGATGATGTCTCAAATGCCTCTGAAGCCGTACTAAGGACTTAGGCTCCCCCTAAGATGTCTCCGAAAGTGACTCGAAAGACCAGATCAAACATGAGTAACAGTCGAACCACTCTGGAGAATGGAAAAGACTACGTCCAAAGGAGACTACCCTATCTGAGCTTCATGAAAAGGACAAATGTAGGGTGCCTAACAACACGATCAAGGTATGTGTCGTGAACTCAAGGGACCGTGTCATGTGCAAATGAACAGGAATCTAGACAAGCAATGATGAATAAGCGATAAACACAGGGTGATTGGGTGAGGTAAGTAAGGGTGAATGTCAGAATCAGGAGAATCAAATGCGCAATGCCAATGAATACAAATGTCGGGGGTCGTGACCCTGGATGATATGACCAAGGAGAAATGACTCTAAATGTCAATAGGGAGAAAAAAAAAACGTGGTGACTCAAAATGCATGAATGGGTATGTGCAATGGCTCTGAAAGCCAAACTAAAGAAAAGATGATAGCGTCACTGAATGCCAAATCGAACAATGGCTCTGAACGCCGACACTAAGGAAAGAAACAACTCAAGATGCCTGAAAGTGTATGTGCCCAATGGCTCTGGACATCGGAACGAGTGATGCAGTGGCTCTAAACGCCAAAATAAAGGCAAGTGATGGCTCTAAACGCTGAATGGAAAATGTTGATGGCTCTGAATGCCGAGACTGAGAAGTGATGATGGCCCTGAATGCCAAAACTGAGGAGTGGTGATGGCTCTGAACGCCGAAACTGAGAAGTGGTGATGGCTCTGAACGCCGAATGGAAAATGCCGATGGCTCTGAATGCCAAGACTGAGAAGTGATGATGGCTCTGAACGCCGAAACTAAGAAGTGGTAATGGCTCTGAACGCCGAATGGAAAATGCTGATGGCTTTGAATGCCAAGACTGAGAAGTGATGATGGCTCTGAACGCCGAAACTAAGAAGTGGTGATGGCTCTGAACATCGAATGGAAAATGCTGATGGCTCTGAATGCCAAGACTGAGAAGTGATGATGGCTCTGAACGCCGAAACTAAGAAGTGGTGATGGCTCTGAACGCCGAATGGAAAATGCTGATGGCTCTGAATGCCAAGACTGAGAAGTGATGATGGATCTGAACGCCGAATGGAAAATGCTGGTGGCTCTGAACACCGAGACTGAGAAGAAGTAATAACTCTGAACGCCAAAACTGAGAAGTGGTGATGGCTCTAAACACCGAGATCGAGAAGAAATAGTGGCTCTGAACGCTGAGACTAAGAAGAAATAATGGCTCTGAACGCCAAAACTGAGAAGTGGTGATGGCTCTGAACGCTGAATGAAAAATGTTGGCGGCTCTGAATGCCAAGACTGAAAAGAAATAATAGCTCTGAACGCCAAAACTGAGAAGTGGCGACGACTCTGAACGCCGAGACCGAGAAGAAATAGTGGCTCTGAACACCGAGACTGAGAAGAAACAATGGCTCTGAACGCCAAAATGAAAACATGGCTCTGAACGCCAAATGGAAAATGCATAATGGCTCTGAACGCCAAACTAAACAGAAAAAACCATGAACGTCAAGCTGAGAAAGACGACTCTGAACGTCGTAACTAGGAAGACACGGAGGCTCTGAATGCCGAACTGCAAGGGAATGGTGGGAGGGAAATATGCCGTAGTATAGTGTGTCGCCACAACTCTCAATCCATCGGAAGGGTCTGAAAGAGACTCCATAAATCTCGGAAGATGCTCTACTGGTGAGTCGGGATGATCAAATCGAATGATCCACTATGGAGTCTCCAAAAAAAAGCGATCTAATAGGGTGACCCTCGTGATCTCAATATAACCATCTGCTGAAGAATCATGGATAGCGAGGCAGTCACAACCCAAATGTCCTGCCCCACTAAAAGCTCACCTCGATGAAAAATCAAAGGAGCAGTGATCAGTAAGGCGGATATAATGTCTGTCGGCCAAGTGATGAAAGTTGTAACAGATCTGTGAGAGGACGATCATCTTCGTAACTGAGGGGGAAAATATGCCCCAGTACGACATTAGATGTACTCGATCTGTCCAGATGAGTCGTGAGTAACTCGATGGGGATGCATAGAAGATCTGACATGTACTCGACAAAATGATAATGTGAAAATCCATGAGCCTAAGACGACTCCATCCAAAAATCACACTAACATCGAAAAGTGTGAGCCTGATGAAATGACCCGAGAAAAGGTCCAACAAAGAGTCATGACAAAATGAAGCTAAATCGTCAACCTGATGCACATCTCGTAACTGGGGATGATCATGCAAACCGGTGGGGATCTGCAAATCTCGATCAAAAGCGGAAATATGCCCCAGTATGGCATCAAACGTGTGACACGTCGGGAGAGTCAGAAGAACAAATGACGTGAAATCATCTATCGTCGCACATGTGACCTCCATGAAGGTCCGTAAATCTCATCTGAAATGGAAACATGCCCTAGTATGGTATCAGGTGCGCGACAGGTCCGAAGAACAAATGACATGAAACCATCTCTCATCAAACATGTAATCCCTATCATCCAAATCCATAATTGAATCACGCCCATAGATCCAAGACGTACCTCCCGGATGGAGAAGCATGATGGCATCCAAGTGCCGAGAAGTGCGGGCCTAACTGGATGGCTCTCGGGATGCTCCTCTTGGTGAGCATCCAGTGAGTAATGATGATCGTGCAAGCCCGTGAGGATCCATAAACCTCCAAATGAAATGGGATATGCCCCAGCGTGGCAACAGAGGGACGGTAAGTAAAAAAAATTGGGGATGCCAAACCATCCATCGTCAAAACGCATGATCCCGGTAATTTGAACACAATTGAATCAGACCTACACATCAAAGAGGCGACTCCCAGAAGAAGAAGCATGACGATATCCAAACATCAACCAGATCTCAAACACCTGTCCAAGTAGAGGCTATCAAAGACGACATCTGATCCCATGGCCTCAGGGTGGTCTTAAGACACGGGATGTAACGTAAGCTAGGGTGATAGGGTAATAGAAATGAAAGGAAACTAGGCTCAAATACCCAATGATCAGAAAACCATGCCCTCATATATGAAATGCAACATGTATAGAAAAGCTCGTGAGCCATGGACCCGAATGTGCCCAACATGAACGTGACATTGATAATGAGGTGATGAAGAAAAATGATCTGATAGCGGGATATGTAAGAACGATGTACGTGGAGTGTCAAATTGGGAGTAAAAGGGTGTGGTAAGGAAAAAAAAAAGCAAGAGGTGAGATGAGGATGACGAATCAAGAGCAAAAAGGAAAATGATGATGAAGCAAGTAATACAAAAAGGAGCAGTGATCAACTCAAATCAGACATGGAGGGAAGTCACATCAACAACAAACGTAATGATGGACAGGACAATGACCCGGAGTCCCTAGGAGAAGGCCACTCATCTCACTCTCAAAACATACGACAAAAATGAATACAAAGAATGAAGGGTCTCGGAAAGCTCACATACGAACTCCCATCAATAAACATACTCGATATAGTGACCCTCGAACATCAACATACACACCCAACAATGGAGAATACTACGCACATACACACATGTGCCTATTTTTCTTTTTTCTTTTTTTCATTTTTCAATTAATTTTTCAATTTTTTTTTTCTTTTTTACATATATACAAATACACATACCCTGAACATAAACAAATGAACCTCAAAGATGATACCAATAATGAATAGACACAATCCCAAATGCTAAGGTAACCAAAAAGCTCTCTCTGACAAGATGACCTTCTCAAACTAAGGATCTCTAACTCAGTGTCCGTATGATAAATAGTGGAAATGATGTGACTATCCCCCATGTAATGAATTGAGGAGGATCACTACTCAGGGTGGAGAGAATATGAAGCAAAACAAGTAGATAAAATAAAGAATGAGAGACGAAGAACACAACTAATGAGATATGAAGGAATGCAGTAGCGCGGTAGTAGGAAAAAATAATGAGAGAAAGATGCACCTGTAGGTCCAAGGCTCATGAGGCTTCCAAACAATGCATGCATACACTAAAAGGCCCCAATCCCGGTGTAAAAATGTGAGTAAGGCGATAAGATAGAAAGACCCTAATGCACACGCGAGGCTCAATGGGCTAGCAATGGTTTATACGTCAAAATGGAATAACAAGGTGTATGGCTAAACCGAAATGATGGCCACCCATCCTGCGACCATGGTCTCAAACATAGTACCTCTTTAGCTGATCCACGTTGGTAGGCTCCGAGAATCGGTTTCCATTTAGATCCATCAACCATGCAGCGCCCTCTGGAGTCAACTCTTTGATGAAGTAAGGTCCGCTCCAATTGGGTCTGAACTTCCCTCTAGGATCTCTGATCAATCCCCCGATGACCTTCAGAACCAAGTCACCTACATGTAGTGGTCTGGGCTTGACCCGCTTCTTAAAAGCACATGCCATCTTCCTCTGATATGCACGAACATGGTCTGCTGCTCTCAATCTCCTTTCATCTAGAAGATTGAGCTGATCAAATCGAGCTTGAGCCCAATCTGCCTCGGAAATCTGCTGCTCTAGTGCTACTCTCAATGAACCCATCTCAATCTCAACGGGTATCACCGCCTCCATGTCGTATACCAATGAGTAGGGTGTGGCTCCTGTAGAGGTGCGAAAAGAAATCTGATAAGCCCACAATGTGAAAGGGAGTTTCTCTGACCAATCCCGAGAAGTCTCGACCATCCCCCGTAATATCCTCTTGATATTCTTATTCGCGGCCTCTACTGCCCCGTTCGTCTGCGGCCTGTACACAGATGACCTATGATGCCGGATGCCATATCTCTGCACTAAGGTGTCAACCTTTGCTCTGAAATACACCCCTCTGTCTGAGATCAACTCGTGAGGGACTCCGTATCGACAGATGATGCGTGATCTAATGAAACTGGCAACTCCAGATGACGTCAATCTCGCATATGAGGCGGCCTCCACCCACTTGGTGAAGTAATCGATGGCGACCAGGATGAACTCATGACCACTGGAAGATTTCAGCGAAATCTTCCCGATGATGTCAATACCCCATACAGAAAATGGCCATGGTGAAGTAAGTGCATGCAACTCGGAGGGCGGCACGTGAATGAGATCTCCATGTATCTGACACTCAGGACATCTCTGAACAAACTGACAACAATCCGTCTCCATGGTCAACCAGAAGTAACCGGTCCTCATGATCTTACGGGCCAACATATGCCCTCCCATATGTGGTCCGCAAACTCCCGCATGAACCTCTCTCATCATCCTATCTGCAGAGGCTCTGTCCAAGCATAATAGTAGCATCCTGTCAGCTGATCGTCTATACAATGTCTCGCCACAAATCACGAATCGGGAGGCTAACTGTCTCAGTGCTCTCCTATCCTTGGCCGTGGCAACGTCAGGATACACGCCAAGTCTCAGAAAGTGATATATGTCATGGTACCAGGGTAGACCATTGTCTATCTCCGTATCCTCAATCAGATAGCAGTACGTAGGAACAGATCTCGACTCAATCAACAATGGACGAACAATGGCGTCAGCAGAAATGTCGATCATGGAAGCCAGAGTAGCTAAGGCATCAACAAACTGGTTTTGCGCTCTAGGCAGATGGGTATATCTCAAATCATCAAATCTCCCAACCAGTAGCTCCAAATATGCATGATAAGGCCTAAGCTTCACATCTTTAGTCTTCCACTCGCCCTGAATCTGTCTCAATACCAGGTTGGAGTCACCAAACACCTCCATTTGTCTAATCTCGAGCTCGAGGGCTGTCTCTAATCCCAAGATACAAGCCTCATACTCAACAATGTTGTTCGTGGCAGGATGTCGATCCGAGAATGCCAAACGAACAGATCTGGGAATGTGATCACCATGAGGGGATATCAACAGGACGCTTATCCCATATCCAGAATGGTTGGCTGCACCATCAAAGTACATGCGCCAACCTGACAGACTAGTCACAGTAGCGACATCCTCGTCCGGGAAGTCATCACCAATGGCTCTACTGTCGAAAACTGGTAAGGATGCTAGGTGATCAGCGACAACACTCCCTCTAACAGACTTCTGAGTGACATAATGGATGTCAAACTCAGTCAGAAGCACCAGCCATCTCATGAGGCGACCAACCAGGGTGGGCCTGTCAAACAAATATCTCAGAGGATCTAGACGGGATATCAGGTGCACTGAATACTCGGTCATGTAATGTCTCAGTCGGCGAGTGGCCCAAACCAATGCCAAGCAATAACGCTCAATCATGACATATCTCGTCTCGTAGTTTAGCATCCTCTTACTCAGATAATAAATGGCCCGATCCTTGCCCAAATCATCAAGCTGAGCCAACATGCACCCCAACGCCACATCTGAAACTGACAGATATAGGAGTAAAGAACGGCCTGTGTAGGAGGTGCCAAGACTGGGGGTGACAACAAGTACTCTCGGATCCTCTCGAATGCGCGCTGACATTGATCATCCCAAACAGTAGGTTGACTCTTTCTCAAGAGTTGAAAAATGGTCTCATAGATGTCTGTCAATCTGGCGATGAATCTGCTAATGTACTGAAGTCTACCCAAGAAGCCTCTAACCTCTCTCTCTGTCCTTGGTGCTGGCATGTCAAGGATGGCTCTGATCTTATACGGGTCTACCTCTATACCTCTCTTATTGACCATATACCCCAAGAGTTTCCCAGAAGTCATTCCGAAAGTGCACTTCTTAGGATTCAGTCTCAATCTGAACTGTCGGATCCTCTCAAAGAACCTCTCCAGAGCTGCTAGGTGATCTGGTCTATCTCGGGATTTCACTATCATGTCGTCTACATAAACCTCGACATCCCGATGCATCATGTCATGGAATAGGGTGGTTGCCGCTCTCTGATAGGTGGCTCCTACGTTCTTCAATCTGAATGGCATGACTCTATAGCAATAAGTGCCTTACTCGGTAATGAAGGATGTCTTCTCCATGTCCTCTGGAGCCATCAAGACTTGACTGTACCCGAAAAATCCGTCCATAAAGGACAACATCGAATGACCCGTCGTACTGTCAACTAGCATGTCGATGTGTGGAAGGGAAAAATCATCCTTAGGACTGGCCTTGTTGAGATCTCGAAAATCAACGCAGACTCTCACCTTGCCGTCCTTTTTGGGGACAGGGACGACATTGGCCAGCCACTCCGGGTACTCGACCACTGATAAGAATCCTACATCGAGCTGCTTCTGAATCTCCTCCTTGACCTGCAAGCTCCAACGAGGGTGCAATCGTCTCAACTTCTGCTTAACCAGTCTGGCATGGGGTAGAAGTGGCAAACGATGCTGGACGATAGATGGATCAAGGCCTGGCATGTCCTCATAGGACCATGCGAAAACGTCCAAGTATGCTTTGAGCAACTGGATGAGGCTATCTTTCTCATCAACAGATAAATCTGACCCGATCCTCAACTCTCTAGGCTGATCTACTGTGCCAAAATCAACAATCTCTATGTCCCCTACAGCAGGTGCGACCCTCTGATCAATAAGGTCTGAATCAGAAGCGGATGACAAGTCATCATCTGAATCATGCTGTGCAATCTCACCATCAATACCAAATATTCGTGATGTGGGTGAAGAGGGTGCAGACAAGATAATATCACGAGACACAGGCAAATACTCAAAAGTGCTGAAATCCATAGATGAATGATCGGAAACAATGTCAGAATGGGAGACGAACCCCGACAGAACGTCAAATGAAAGAGGTGAGTCCACAAAGTCGGACACTCCCTCAACAAGGCCAACAGGGCCGTCAATCAAATCAACAACAACTATAGCATCCTCAGCAATCACCGGAGCAGGGGCTGTCTGGATCTCCTCAATGATCTCAATGAAAGACACCCCGAAAAGATCAAATGGTGAAGTGAGCCCAGGATGAACTCTCTCCTCGATCAGGCTTAGGCTCATTGCGAGTGATTACTACTCAAAAAGTGTTATTTGATAGCTTGTAATTAATCCTTTTAAACGCTTTTGAGTAGTAGTTTTGGCCTTTTAACTCAATTGGCATGATAAGGACCCTTGCAATCATTTCTAATTAAATTGTGTTAAGTTTTGGTGTTTTGTTAGTAATTTGATCACCAAAGCAATCTGAGATTGAGGAGAGTTTTGTGGAATCTTGAACTAAAGCTTTGAAGCCCTTTTCCAAGAGTTGATCCGGAATGCAAGGAGAAAAAGTAAAGAGAATCTGCCATGAAGCATATTCTTGATGACAGTCATGGTAGCCACTTTTGGAGCACTTTCTGAAGTCCAATTGATGCATGCTATATACCATTTCAAAGATCAAGAAGTCAAAAATCCAATGCTTCAAACGGTACAAAATTTGAAGTTGAAACGAAGAAGTTACAGCCACTGCAAGTCAATCACTCTAAGCTGAAGGAAGCATTTTGCAAAGTGTTGCAAAATCACCCTTTTGTTGCGAAGTGATTTCGCAGCCTTTTTGTACAGTGTTGTGGATTTCCTCCTGAAGTTGCCCGATATATGCGACAAGTTGGAAGCTGAGAACCTCAAGATGGAAGCCAACTTCGCAGCCTTGCGAGAATAGCCTTTTGTTGCGAAGTGATTTCGCAGCCCTTTTTGAGTGTCTGCGAAATCTCGCAGACATCATTTTTCTCTTGCGAAATGGTCCGTAGTGCTTCCCGATGTTTGCTACCGACATTGGGAGATATTTTCCATCAGATTTTTGTTGTCTAAATCCCAAAATACTCCTTGTAAGCCACCGATTACAAGATTCCTTAGCTTTTAAGTTAATAAAATGAGTAAATATCCATGTAATAATTAGTTTTGTATTATGTTCATATAAAAACCTCTCGAGAGCCTGTTCTCAGGGAGGGGACCTTCTGTAAAGTTTTGGAAAAGCAAGTAAAGTTCAGGCCCTTTGTTTTACCTTACCTTCTCACTTTGTATTTTTTATTTCTTACTAAGTTATGCACTCTCTGAGGAATTTTCCCCAGAGAATGAGTAACTAAACCTTTAGTTCCTTGGAGCTAAGGTTGCCGGGGAGGGTTCCAAGTGCAAGAATGCAAAGCTTTGTGGTTTCAACCATGAATGAAGAGGAAGTGAAATCCTTTAGTGATTTCTATGATTTTAGTTAACTTAAAACGCCTTAGTGTCACCTGGGCCAACACTTGGTAAGGCAAGTGATCTCCAACCATGGAGATGCACTAGTTTACCCCTTGCGAGCCTCTGGGAGGTGACTTGAAGGTAGGATTTTCTAGAATTGCCAACACTTGGTAAGCTTTTGGACTCCAAGGAGACATCCAGTAGTTATCTCTTGCGAGCTTGTGAAGGGAAGTCCAAGGTTAAAGATCATCTTGAATGGTAAGTGCTCGTGAGAGGCATGAACCATTGCAAGGTGCATCAATGAGAGGGAATTAAAGCTGAAATCCAATTAAAGGATGTATCTGTACAACATCGGTTAGAGAATTGACTATATGTTGAATCTCTAACGCAAGGAAATGAACCAACTGACCTGAGCTATGTCTTTTGCATGAGGAACCTCCCCAGTGAACCTGACCCTCCAAGGAATGTTTTTCTTCCTAAGTAATTTCCATTACTTGTTTTGCCGTTAGCTTAAATCTAAATCTTTACCAATCAAAGTTTTTGTTTTATTTCTTGAGCTAACCTTGAAATGAAAAAGTACCAATTCACTTTGAATTGGTATCATTTGTAATTTGGAAACCCTTCCCAGTGAACGATCCTAGAGCCACTATACTATAATAGCTTTTTCTTTGCTATCCTAGTATATGGTGTTATAGGTTATAAATTTTGTTGATTACTCCCTCAATCAGGGAGCACCAGCTGGACACAAATCAGTTGAGACACCAATTGGGCACGAATCAGCGAGCATCTCATCGATATACTCGTCATGTGGCACGACTCCGTCCACTATGTCGCTGATCTCAGCAAATGCCCTATGATCGTCGATCTCATCAAGGAAACAAAGCGTCATAAGGCTCATGCGATCCGGAGAGGAAGAAGCAATCAACACAGAAGTCGAAGGACTAGGGGCTCCATCTCTCAATCGTAACTGCTGGACAAGGTGCTGAAGCTCAGCCTCCTGGGTGGTGATAAGTCCTTCGATGATCCAATCAGATGGTGCGTGCGGATTCGATGCCTTCACAAAGTAATCTGCTAGGCTCCTAGTGTACGAACGCATAGGATAATAAAAAGGAGTATGAGTCAGCCAAGCCCTCACCCTCTCCTTGCGCAATCGCGCCATATAGAGATAATCGGCCTCAGTGGGGATGAACCCGAGTCTGAACGGTATGTCGTGATTAGGGATGGCTATGAACTCGCTAGGCTCGTGTTGACAACGCCCTAATCCCATGCCTGGAAGATAAGACATGCTCCGCATAATATCGAGCACCACCGTGCTGTTGTGCTGATCGAAGGACATGGCTACGAAATCCCGGCAGAAATCCTCTATCTCCACGGTCTGCACCTCATCGAAGGTGAATTCAGTCATAAAAAGATCGTCATCAATGTGACAAATCTCGAGCACAGGCTCGACAACAATGAACATGTCCCCCACAGATTGTACCACGACGACCCGACCATCGTGAATAAACTTCACCTTCTGATGAAGGGAAGAAGGGATTGCCTTGGCTCTGTGGATCCATGGTCGTCCTAGAAGCAGGTTAAAGGATGTAGGAATACTCAAAACCTGGAATACAGTGACAAAAGTGGCCGGACCGATCAGCAGCTCGATCTCCAATGTACCCATGACCTCCCTCCGAGTACTGTCATATGCGCGAACAATCTGAGTGGAGGGACCGAAATCAGAAGGAGCGTATCCAAGGACGATGGCAGTGGCAAGAGGACATACGTTCAGGGCCGAGCCATTGTCCAAAAGGACAGATGGGACTCGGTGGCCTGAACAGCCAACAGATATGTAAAGCGGTCGAGTGTGATCCGAGCCCTCCGGTGGCAAATCATCGTCCGAGAATACGATGCATGTGGCTCGACCGGCCGTCATCATATGGATCAACCCCTCGGGGGAGATGGTAGTCTCAACCCGGATCTGGCTCAAATGCCGAATCAGAGCATCATGGTGAGTGCTCGAAGATGCCAACAAACTCCAGATGGAGATACGAGCCTGAGTGCTCTGTAGCTGCCTCAAGATCTCATCATCCTCTACTTTGACCTCCTCGGAAGCAGATGTACCCTCAACTAGCCTAGCTGCCGCAGGAGGTGGCTATCGCATCACTCTACCCCCTCGGAGAATATACTGGATGTCCGGAGTATGAGAAATATCAACATGTGGAGCCCGAACCTCCTCAACATCCGGGATCAGAATGTACGGCGCCTGAACGCTATAGCGTGTGAATGTCAAAGGCTCGGAAGTGGTAGCCTGTACAGACGCTGCCTCAGGAACTAATCGGAATGGAGCGGGCATATGTGGCTCTAGGGTCACCCCACTCGTCTCATAAATCTCAGCTGGCATGATAGGCTCTGGATCTGAATCATCCCAACTCAACATATGGACATGATCGTCGGTCTCACCAAAGTCCAAGAAATGAGTACCACCGGCTGGTGGAGGAACTGCATGCGTGGTATGAGTCGGTAACGGGTTTGTGGTCACACTCGGCTGACCCAAGTGTACCAAACCCTGGTTTATCAGATCCTGAATGGCGTGCCTCAGAGCGGTGCATCAATCGGTCTCATGTCCAAGCCCTTGATGATAAGCACAGTGCAAATCCATCCTGAACTGCGACAGAATAGGTTGAAGTGGTGGCCGAGGGGTGAGAGCAGTCAATAAACCAGCCTCTATAAGCTTCCGAAGAGCCTGGCTCAACGGCATGCCTATCTGCGAGAACTACATCTACGTCCTCAAAGCAAACGGAGCAGAAGTCTGCTGGGCTCCAGGTCGGGGATAAGGCACCGCAGGTCTCGCGGTGAATTGAGCAGCGTAGCATGGCTGCCCTGTGGCTATGTAGGAGACCGCGGACCTCTCAATGCCCTAAGTGGCATAAGAAGGTAAAACCAATGTCTGTGGCATGTATGTCTGATCACGAGCTGGACGAGGTGCCCGTGGCCTGTATTGATGAGATGCATAGGAAGAATGAGGCTCGGAAAACTGTGGGATTGGTTGATGGCGCCTGAGAGGCCTTTGACTGGAATAACTGATGGCGCTCACATCTGCTGACCTCGGTCCTACAAAGGGCTTCTTCCCCTTAATATCACTAGAGGAAGAATCTGTCCATAATCCTCTTGAGATGCCGTCCTCGACATCATATAAAGCCAGAACCAATGAACCAAAATCTGCGAATGGTACCCCGACCACGTGCCTGGTGATCCTGGGCTGTAAACTCCTCAAGACCATCTGTATCTGATCTCTCTCTGAAGTTCTGTCAATAATCTTGGCAATCTTCCCGCACCAGCGGGAAATGAATGAAGAAACTGACTTGTCTGATCTCTGCCTCAGAGCCTCGAGTTCTCTCCTCGATACATCCACGACAGTGTTAAATGAAAACTGTCGTAGGAACTCCCAGGCCAAGTCGTCCCATGTCCGGCGTCGTGAAGACTCTAAAGAGGCGAACCATCATTGGGTTGCCCCACTCAGAGATAGCGGGAATAGGGTAATCATCTGAGACTCGTCCAAACCATGAGCCCTCATCACTGTGCTGTAGAGTCTGAGGTGGAGGCGTGGACAACCCATGCCCATATATCTCTCGATGTCTGGCATCCTGAACTTAGCCGGCAAACTGGCTACCGGCATACCCTCAAAATCATCCCAAACAATTGATCCATCTGACACTCTCATCTGTCTCATACACTGCTCGAGGAGGTCCATACGCGCATGAGCGTCATCACCGACAGTGGTCTGGACAATAGCGGGCAGAGCGATCTCAGAATACCCGTGTAATACATATGGTGATGCCTGAGGCACTGAAGGAACGGGTAGGGGTGGTGGAGGCGGATGTGAGTCATACGGCGTCTCATCCTGAACTGTTGGTGGTCTACTCTGCTGACCACCGATCTCCTGGTTGAGGCTAGCCAAAGCCTCCTGGATAGAAGCCATGACGGCCGTGAACTGATCCATAGTAACAACCTGCTAATCCATACTCTGTCTCTCTGAATACCGGACTAATCTCCCCTCAACTCTGACCCAAGAAGGCGTATCCAGACCGTGAACGAAGATCTGATCCTGTGAAGATGAGAAATGGAATGAGGATACGATACAAGGAAAGTGCAGAAGGAATGATAATCTGAACTGAAACGAGCAAGGCATCCAAGACGAAGACGGATTGTCCTACCATACTCAAACTCGCACTGATTTATGTGCACTCTCAACTGGAGACTAAAAGAGGGAGCGTCGAATCCAAAATGTGACCACAGAGGCGTCGAAGGCCCTCAGATGCACCCACGTGTAGGGAGGGAGTCCTAATCGAAGGATCTACAGCTAAACCTACGAGGTGAAGGTGGCTCTAAATGGATATGGGTGAACTTTAAAAGATCCCTAGCAGAAGCGATCATACCCTCCGGCGGTATGCAACCCTTTCACGCCTCCGAAGAGATGGGGTGCTTCCATGCAAGGTGGTCAGCACCTCCACACATGCACTACCTCGACATCCTAGGGGGTTTCCTATGGTGGAACCTCTCAAACTCTCAACGCTCAAAAGCCAACTAAAGTGCACAGTGAATGATGAGGGTGCATCCAATAACCCTAGGAAGCTAAAACGGGAAAGGAAAACACGTTGGCCACACAAATATCCATGAAACCTAGCTCAGGGCTATACAGGCCTTCAATGATCGGACTCCAATCAACATCAAAGCGTCACTCTCCTCTAGAATGCTCCCGTGCATCGATATAGCCCGTCGCTAGACCCTACTCCTAATCTTCGACTCAGTCAGAGAGTAAGCACAGAGAAGGCCTCACACTTGCAATAGTGAGAGCCGAGATGAAAGGAATGACCGAAACCAAGAGAATTGGAGGTAGGGGGATAGAAGTGTGACCCACATAGACAAACGACATGCAATCATGCAGAGGGAGGGCAGTCATGCAACATACAGTCAAGCAAAGTACAGGATATATCACTCACGTCCACACACAATCTATGGCAGTCAAGATGAATAGTGATACCGACATCATGCCCAAAAAGCGATCAGGATAATTTACAAGCCAGAGAAAACAACACAGCAAGTCAAATGATGTACAATAGTGAGTCTATGCATGTGAAGTGAGTAGAATGATCAGGAAGAAACATAATCGCTATACCAAGCAAAACAAGATGAGCAATCTATGATAATTGGCATGTCAATATATCAAACTAATATAGCAATGAAGCACAGAAAAAAACGACATCCTAAGTCCCAATCAAGATAATCAATCATATCAATGTCACAACACAATATCCAAGCATGCATCAGAACTCCCAATGTGCAATCAAGAGACAGGTATTCACTGATCGATTCATCAAATGCCATGTTTGCTTCATCTTAAGTTCAAGCTTGACCCTCTAAATGACTCCCCAGCGGAGTCGCCATTTTGTGGACCCCGCATTTCGGCTCAATGCGTTCCCCATTCGATGGTGAGCTCGATTTTGATTTTGAAAAATAATTTAATCGGTTAAAAAAATGACTTGGAGTCGCCACTTATTTTTGTTTTATTTTTAAAGGGTAAACAAAATAAGAAAGAAAAAACCATAAGTGTGACTCCTTAATTTGGAAAAGGTGGTCTGCGAAAAACCGGATCGGGTTCAGGGGTCAGGTTACTTATCGGGAAGGTACGGTAAAGACCGTAGCACCCCTCTAAGTCCCTAAAGTCGGGTCTCTACTAATAAAATGAAGCAATCGTGGCATCTAATAAGGAAAATAATGAATACCCGAAACTATCATGCACATATGAGAATCAAAACATACATAGAGAATAACCAAAGTGGAAGTGGATGTGTACCTGATCAACAAACGGCGACGCGCTATCACAAATTAGGGTTAGTGCATAGTAATGAACATAAAGTATATCATTCATATCACCGAACAGAAAGAATCACCAATAGCACGCATGACATTTCGTTCAAATTCGTTTTATTTTGAAGAAATTTATTTGATGTCGGGGCCCCACCATAGCCCGTTTATTTTGCATGAACTAATTCCATAAATTCCATCATTTGGAATTACAGAATTTGACTTCATGCTTATTTTAAATCATTTTAAAATCATGAAAAATTCGGAAGTTGCTCGCCGAAAAGAAAATGGCGGCCAAATTTATTGAAAATGGGATTTTGGGAACCTCAAGAAAATGCTCTAAGGATGAAGAAAAAGGTGGAACGTCGGTCGGACAGAATTCCGGATGTGAGATATCCGGAGAAGGTGGAATGTCGGCGGAGAAGAATTCCGGATGTGAGATATCCGGGTGGAATGTCGGCGGGGAAGAATTCCAGATGTGAGATATCCGGGTGGAATGTCGGCAGGGAAGAATTCCGAATGTGAGACACCCGGGTAGAATGTCGGCGGGGAAGAATTCCGGATGTGAGATATCCGGGTGGAATATCGACGGAGAAGAATTCCGGATGTGAGATATCCGGGTGAAATGAGCTATGCCACGCGTCCCAAGGGGGCCGTTTGCATGTCCAAGGGAGAGGGAGCCACGTGACAATTTTTAGGGAGGATCACACATACACATGGGTATTGACGATGAGTTAAACGGGCATGAAAGGTGAGAATATGGTAGTGATTAATTCCTCTTCTTTCCACAAATTCAAATACTAGCTTCCTACATCATCTTGAGACATCACCTCCCGGTATGAGATGCGTGGGGGTTTACGCATGATGAAGATAAACGGGGATATGAGTGGAGTGATGGATGGGGGTGTGGGCATGTGGGATAAAATGATGAATAATAAACGAGAATGGGTATGGGGATGCTAATGAGGTGAGCTTTGCTGCTATGACAACTACTCCAGATTTCCTAGGATCTCCTTCAAGCAGGGATGAGAAAATGGATGCGTACCATGGACGGATATCAGGAGCAGAGGAGGATAACAAAATAGAGCACAAAGAGTAGATACAAGAAAATGAGCCCGACAAGCTATGCTTCACATCATACCAATAGGCTTAGATGATGGTGGGTAAGATTAAACGAGTATCAAATGAAAGGTAAAACATGGTTACAAAAATATCTCATGGAGAAATCAAAATCAGAGCAAACTAAACCACTACAAAACCATTAGCAAAAATATGAACGTATTCACTCCCAATCAACACTCATCATCCGAGAATCAGTAAAAACAAAGTAGAAAAGCATACCATTAGAAGCTGACGAAGAATACACAATAAACGTACCTTAAAAATAACTCTCTCCAGCTAGGTGGGCAAGAAATCGGACAACTATCCTTCCTCTCAAGCAACCAGCCAAGGAATGCCCTCTTTCCCACTAATCCTCTCAAGCTCAACCCTCGTCCCTTCTCTTCCTGTCTTCCTTCTCCAGTCTCCTTCATGCTGTCACCTCCAAAACCCTTAGAAAAACTCCTCCCTCTCTACTGTCCCTTCCACCTTTTTCTCGGATTTTTTCTTCTCGATCTCTTCCTCCGCCACCTTTTTCTGCAGCCCCCTTTCCTTCTCTCTCATCTGCGCCCTCTGACGGCCTGCGGGACCCCCTTCCAGAAAGTTCCTCCACGTGTCAAAGTCCTACTGCAGCTTCAAAAATCGAGGTTGATTCCTTATGGCCACTAAGGATGTGACACGTGGCCCGCTGGAATAGTGACACCTAACTAAAAATGTGATCCGCAAAAACAAATAGAGAAAAAAAAGTGACCCATGCCTAAATGGGGGTCTACAAATATATTTTTCAAAAAAATTGTATTCAATCATTTATATGAACTTTCTTTTAAATTTATTAAAAATTAAAATTTTTGTATAATGAAGTTGCACATTAATAAACATAACTTTTAGAAAAGAGAGTATTGCTCTTTTATTTAAAAAGTAATACTAAAGTATGTTAAAAGTACCATGATAGTGTGTTACTTTTAATAAACTTTAGTGTTAATTTGTTTTCATAAAAAAGTGATTTTTTTTCATAAAATAATGGCACATTTTTCTAATAGTTGTATTGATTAATGCACAATGTCACTATGCAAAAATTTTAATTTTTAATAAAATTAAGAAAAATTAACATAAATGATTAAATACAAATTTTTAAAGAAAAATATAAATAAAAAATTAAAAATTTTAATAAAGCAAAATGCTAAAATCACAACCGAATAACATTTAGCCGGAAAAAAAAAATTATGTCCTAAATCTCAATTTTGATTTAGGCTAGTTAAATTTATAAGCGAAAAGTTAAAACTATAATTATCAACTATGATTTTCACATGGAAATTTTAAATTTAAAAATATAAATAATAAAATAATATGATAATATAATAAGATTTATAAAATAAATAAATATTTTAGTTAGTATAAATATAGAAAATTTTATGTCTTAAATTTCTAAATTTGTTCATCATGTATTTATTTTTATATTAAATTTATTATCATTAATTATTTATTATATATTATTATTTTATATTTAAAAATATTATAAATAAGTAAATTTAATAAATATAAAAAGATGAAATATTTTAAAAAATTGAAATTAAAAAGATTTCATCTAGTTTACATATTTTTAAAATAAAAAACAAAAAGAAGATGAAGATATTATAGGTGATCGAAAAAAGAAAAAAGAAAAAAATCATGTCGTATGGTGATTGACACATGTCAAAGTTTTCTTTTAAAAAAAATAATAATAATAGTAATGATGAGTCCATTTGTCTTGTCAAAGTAAATACAAAAAAATACAAAAAATAAAAATAAAAAAAAGGAAAAAATGTGGAAAAAAAGTGATAGTCCTTAGGAGGTGAGAGAGGAGGGTTTGAAGGTAAGTTTGAAATATTGATTATTTTCACTATTTAAGTGCATATTTTTAATATTATTTTCCTCAAAACACAACTTCTTTGAAAATCAAAAGTCAAAAGTTGAAAAAAATGCAATTATTATTATTTTAAAAAAATGACACATGATAACATGATTCCCTCGTCTTTGTTGTCAGAGGAAGGGAAACCAGTGGAAGTATCCACGATTTTTTCCTAAGAAGTTGTTGACTTTTTGGCGAAATATCACCATTTTTTATTTATTTTTATTTTTTACTAAGGGGCAGTTCCTGTATGTGCTTAAGGAATTTTATTGGTCACAATAGATTAATTGCCAATATTTGGCTGGTACCAACAGATTATTTTATTTTATTTTAATTTTATGTTTTTGTCATTCGAAGGACTCTTACTTACCAATGTCCCATATTTTGTTCAAATATCAACTATATTTCCCAATGTTTGAAACCTTATTCAAGATCATATACACTTATTTGTGGATATTTTGATACGTACGTAGATGTACACTTATTTGTGGTTCAATTCCTAATTCATCGATTGAATTCATGAAGGCAAATATTTCCACATGCCCATTGGAATATTTTAGAATTTCATTATCATGGTTTCTTATTATGTTTTTAAGCATAACTTTCCTATTAAACCCAACAATTTCGTAATATTTATTTATTTAATGTTTGAATTATTGATTTAAGTTTATCTAAAATTTGAATAAAAATCCATACAAAAATATCATTCATACTTCATATTCCAAAAAAAAAGTTAAGATTTAAAATTTTTTATGTTTAGATAGGATATTTGAAAATAAAACTTTAAAAAAGGATCATATTAAAATAACAAATTTTTATTAAGACTTCATATACAAACCAAAGAGGGCACCTTAGAAATCTATTTTCCCTAAGACTATGTTCGGTTCCTGAAAATTTTGCGGGAAAATTTAAGGGAAATAAAATAAAGAAAAATGTAGAAAAAAAAAAAAGTAAAAGAAGATAAAAGTATATATATTTGAAGTCAATAAATTATTTTTATACGCTATTTAATCGATATAAATATTTAATAATTTGAAAATGCACCAATTTCTAACTAGTTTTAATTATGTTTTATTTTCTTTGGCGTTTTTTATATAATAGAACTAAAAATAGAAAAATCACTTTTCTTAATGTTTTTTTTTTCTTTCTTTAATATTTTTTAGGAATAAAATATAACCTAAATTTCTAAACAATTATATAACAAAAACCCTGCAAAAAAAAAAAATGAAAACTTCATTCAAACTATAAATCCATCTTAAAGTCATGAAAATCATATTTGGCTTGCAACTTGGACGCCACTAGTTGAAAAAAAAAAAATTGTATCTTTGATCAAAACATAACCAACAAACAAGTAAAACAGGAACAAAAAAGTGTAGACAAGAGTTATACCTCAAAGGCCAACTCGCCTTGAAAAGTGTAATAGCAAATAAATAATAACCCCCATGTGGCACAAAAAAGGAGCACATTGCGATTGGGTATGTAGAAGCTTTAATACCCACTTGTTGGAGTAATGAGGTTGATAGAGCAAGACACCACTTTCTTTTATTCAAATATTACATAATCACTTATTTGTAAATGCTCACACTTAATAAATGGAAACTTCTAATAAGAAAAAATAGAAACAAAAGGACTTGACTACTCAAAAATAGAAACTAATAATTACTCAAAATAAAATAGTTTTCTTAACTTATTAGAAACTAAATCTAAGTGTAATATTTTAAAAGTTTCTAAATCAAGTTTACTTTCCAACATGCCCCCTTACACTTGATTTGTGACTATAAGTAGCATCCTCAACCTTTTATAATCTTCAAACACTACAAGGAAAAAGATGTATGGTAACATTTATAACGAGTCACCATAAACATAGGGTGTCACTACAACATAGCGTCACCTTTTCCACTGACACCATAGGGGGTACCAATTGGTGATGTATTTGGAAGTGACATCAAAGTAGATAAATGGTGACCCATTCGGAAGTGACACTATATATTTCTAGTGATGATAGGGTGTAGTATTAAATGCATCATCTTTGAGTTATGATGTCATATTAAATGCATCACCTTTGAGTAATGGTGTCACATCATTGTAAATTATTGTGGAAGATATGATTGCTTTTAGTTATAGATTTTTGTAATGCTTATGAATTAATAAGTAAGATTAACCTGTTTATATTTTGTCCATAAATATAACAATCATATTATATTTAACTCATTTTTCTGTAATGTTTCTGGAGTAGCTCATAATACATTGATCATCTAATAATATTTGTATATCAAATGTTCACAAAAAGATAGTACATCCAACATATCAAACCCATCAAAACTAAAAAAAAAAAAGAGTGAATACATACCAAAACATGATTTAGAAATGTTAAAGATCCCAAGATTCATGTATACCTCCATTTCATAAGCATAAAACCGGCTAACTATAAAATGATATAAAAGTCCCATCTAAAAATCTAAATTTCTCAGTACCAATTAAAGTAACATTTATGTCCTACAACGTATGACATAAGAGTTGCATTTAAAAACCCAAAATCTTGTTGCCTTTTTCTTTCTTTTTATTCTCCATTCCACCATCCCAAAAGTGTAAAGTTGCATTTCATAGTTTAATGAATTTTATAGATTTTTATTAAAGAAAATAAACATGGATCGATGTTATCATAAATGAACAAATCTAAGAACTATTTTTTTTTCTTTTTTTTCAAATAGAAACATTATTCAAAGAACCGATGGAAAAATTCATGTAGTAGCTAAGGGACTCACCATACATGGTGATCATGATGCATCAACATGATTCATGATTAGTTGTAGCACAAAAGTAGCCCATTCTCCTCTAATTTCATCAAATTCTACTTGAGAATATGTTTTTTTTTTTTTTTTTTTAATCACCAAACTGAAATCAAATAAGAAAATAACATTAAAATGTATAACATTTGGAAGCCTAAAACTATGTACAATTCATTAAATTTGTAATACCTTTGAAGCAATAATTTTAGGATAAAAAATTATCTCTTTTATGAATCTCATAACAAAGTAGCCACATTCGAATCCTCCTTCTTGTCTTGGACACTAATCGATCAATTATAAAATAACATTAGTACTCATATATATAAATGGTGTAAATGCATAAGCTAATGTGTAAAGAAAATTTTTTGGATGTCACCTGCACTAGTTGCCAAGATGGCTCCCTCTTAGATGTTTTCTTTGTAGATATTCGAAGAGCCCTATGTAAGGTACATTTTTAAAATAGGTAAATGTTATATGTTTTAACATATATATAAATAACAAAAAAATGTGTTTGACATGATTGTATTTTTTTTTAAAAAAAAAAATTAATATTATGAAAAATAATAGGAAGAACTTACATGTTTACGATATCCTTTAAGTCCTCACAGGTTTGTGATGCATAGGGTCAAGATAGTGGACTATCATTTTCCTTGGCTCAATCACTACCAAGACCCAATGAAATCTAAAACATTAAAAACAAAAGTAGCATCTAATTAGAAATATAAATCAATCATAAAACCTCAAATTAAAGTATAATATTCATGACTTACTCGGGGTTGTAGGGTATGAAAACATATTTAGCATTTTGGCACTCCATTAAGCGTTTTGACAACAATTGTGCTCTTTTCTCTGTTTGAGGAGTACTAAAGCTTGCTCGTGATATTGTAAAAGGATTAACAAATATAAATTGTGATTCCTTTTTGGCAATATGTAGTTGATCATGCATGTGCCTATTATTGTATCAAAACACCAAAATAAAATTATCATTAGTTATATCCAATCTTGTTCAACATGGGAAACTCATATTAAAAAAATAAAAACAAATGAAAATAAAAGGTGCACACCATAAATAGAAGGAGATGCAGTTTGATGACACCACTAAAGATGAAATAATGTATTCACAATCCTCTTTAGATATATATGTTTGAAATTCGACACCAAATAGTGAAATGGGGAGCTATATTGGGTATGTCTTGTCATTACCAAGACAACCATCCACAAATTTCTGAAAATTTTTAATGATTGAATGATTTTGAGGCTTAGATTTTTGAATAATTGGTGTCTTCACTATCTTCTTCTTTTCTTTATCCAACACCTATGAGAAAGGAAGGAATGTTAGATATATATACTCCTAAACAATAAAATACCAAGTTACAATCAAATTTACTATAGGCATAAAATGACATACCTGAGGATGTTCAGTTTCAAGTATGACAAGGCTTGTTGGCCAGTCAAGCTCAAAGCCAATAGCATCCCCAACATTGATAATCTCATATGGATTTGGAAATGGGAGTCTAGCATCTGGCTTGTGTGTAACATTTATTACAACCAACCTATTCGATCCTTTTTCTTCTATTAGTGTACAAGTTGCAACAACATTTCTTTTTCTTTCCACTGCTAATTTACATTTAATTACCTTCAATACAACAAATAATATCATTTACATAGGCTTTATATCACTTATATTAATCTTGTATTATTAGTAAGTAAATGCATACCTTGTGTTTCAGTGGTGGTTCTGGTGGTTGGGGCTCTTCTATCATTTTAAACATTGGTTTTTCTGCTACAACTGGTTGTAAAACAAGTTGTTGTCTCATGTTATTACTACCCATATCAGAATGGGGTGTGGGGGGAGACATAACTTGTCTTATTGTAGCATCTTCCATCTCCTTTCGTACCATTTCCCATATTTCTTCTTTGATTTTTTTCATGTCATCAGATGGTTGATGAAAGTATGAGCTGGGCCTAACCAAAAGATCTTGACCTACCACACGTCCTAGATGATCAAGCTTACCCAATGCCTGACATAATATGTCATTGGGACCAGGTGGAGGTAGTCTAGTCTCCTTAGCCTTTTCTAGTAATTCATCCTACAACAAAACATATATTAGTAATAATTTGATGAAGATGATTTACATATCAATCAAAGACAACCAATTCAAGGTAGCTAGAAAATGAATTGTTTTAATACAAAGGATAATAGACAAATTGATGTATAACATAACTACTCATAAAAATGATAGCATTAAGTCTCTTGCCTATTAACACCTAACGATATCATAACAAACCATAGTCACATAGACATACTAACACTATAGGCTCTAAAAGGCATAAATATGCTAACTTACTATCATGTTAATCACTGGCTTTGTAATCTTATTAAACTTTCCTTTCTTCTCACATGCTTTCTTCCATAAAACACTTCTATCAACCCTACCAATACCCCCTTCTGCTTGAAGCTATAAAAATTTTAACAATAAAACTCATTAGTTCAATATGTCAAGTTAATAAATGACATTTAAAAATTGGAATCATTTTCCTATAAACAAAATATATACTCCATTTTTTTTTACCGATATTGATAACTTACTATATCCTGCTCAAAACGTGCATATCATTTTCTTCCAAGATAATGATTGTAAATGTGTTTATCTCTTCTCCATTTCTGAACCTTACGATATTCCTACAAAATATAGACACAAAATTAGTACATGGTGAAACTATGTAAATGTAAAAATTGAAGATGTATTAAAAATAATGCTTAACATTAAAATGTTCGGAAAGTCTATCTTTAACAAATTGTCTCCAATGATCCTCTTGTATGCATGGGTAGATAGGAGGTGGCTTTTTCAGCTTTTCTGGGTTATTCTTGAAAAACAAGATATATTTCTTTGTCAACTTGTACTTAAAGGTTTGAAACCTGATGCCCATTAGTAGAAAACAATTCCTCTTGGAATTTTGATTCACATTAAAGCTTGTCTACAAAATAGCAACCCATGTTAGCTCATGTTAATGAATGTATACAATAATTATATATGAAAGCTATAGATAGACTTACCGTGATCAAATCCCATAACTTCTCCTTAGTCTCTTTAGGGACTTTCCTCCAACTCTCAATAATTATTGGCACATGGGTTCTAGTTATTGTACCAAGATAACTACTTAGTTCAATTGAATTTTCCCCAATGTGACTACCAAGGCTATTGTATTCAATCTTGAGCTTTATCCCTTTACTTCGATTTTTTGCAATCTCTAGTTTCAATGTACTACCTCTATGCTTTACTTTTAGCATTTCCTCTTCTTCTGGATCCATATTTGTGTGAAAGATATCAAGTAAATGTGCAAACTAGTACTTCACCAACAAACCTATAAAATTACTCAAAAGCAAGATTAGTATAACCTTGCATATATTTCCTATAATTAAATTGGTCATTCACAAATATAGTTTTTGAAATTTTCTTTCAAAGTTTGTCTTTTTATTTATTTATTTCTTATCAATAATGAAGAATTTATTTGTGAGGATAATAATAAAATAAATTAGTGCATATATAGTTTCAATTGTTATTTGTAGTTTTAATGAAAAAGAAATTTAGAAATGAGAGTTTCAAGTTATGTGAGCATAAAATCAAAACATAATAATAAAAAATAATATAAATCTAGTTTCATGGACAACAAAAAAGATAGTTAAATGAAGATTGAAGTGGTACCTTTGAATAGCATATGTTTATGATGCATGAAAGAAATTTAGGATGATCAATATATATATCATGAGCAATATATAGAAGCTAAGCTAATGTGCAACTCATGAAAACTAATAAGTGAAATGCCTTATTATATCTCATGTCAAGGGTACAATATATTATTTAATTATTTTCAATCCATATGCCCTCACAGTCTTCTCTCATATATATTGCCTCTAATTCATCCATAGCATCAAATGATTCAACTTCTAGCATTGAACTTATAAAAGGGTGATGTTCCATGCAATTATCGGTGAAGTCATCCAGTCCTTCCATGTTGTTGAAATCTTTTGGAGGAATTGAGAGAACTATTGACCATTTGGGATCAAGTTGGTCTTCAACATAGAAGACTTGCTTGGCTTATGATGCTAAAATAAATGGATCCGATTTGTGACCAATTTTGGAGAAGTCAACTAATGTGAACCCGAGTTCATCCACTTTTATACCATTCTTATTTTCAACCCAATTACACTTGAAAATTGGAATTCTGAAAATGTTGTAATCAAGATCCCATATCTCATTTATGACCCCATAAGAGCAAAGTTCACCAAAAACTGGGTTCTTATCCTTAGAACTGGCAATTTGCATAGTCCCTGCTAAAATGCTAACACCACTATTTTGGGTGACGCATGTCATATCGCATTCCTTATAGTTTATAGCAATTATCATGATCTATTTGTTTGTTTCTTGAGATAATTATCTTTTTCTCATATCTTGATCTCTCTGCACAATGGGAAACAATTGCGTGAAGCTTAAGAAATCCACGACGGAGACCGTGCCTTGCGAATTCGTTAAAGACTCACTTGTCGTCATACTCTATGGATCTCCAACGGTTCCTCTCACCTCCTACATCCGGTTCGCCCTGCACCACAAATGTGCATCCGTCTAAATGGTGTCGGCTGAGACACCAATTCTCGGGCCCGATATGCTAGTTCTGCAATGTAGCTTCGACATCTTTTTAGGATCGGGGGAGATACCGATGAGGTACATAGATAGACTGACCAAAGTGGGTATTTATGGCCTTATGCCCTTCTTGGTGGACTAGGTTCATAGATCCAAATCTGACCCAACAACATATGAACTAATTAGTTCAAACTTTGCAGAGAATAATAAATGTTGACAAGATAATCCATGAGACTTTGTGGATGATGGGTAACCATAAAAGATATTGGATGCTTGTGTTCAGACACAGTTACTTGAACCAAGTGATCAATCCCTCGGAGCCGATTATGCCATTGAAGCAAAGGGTGTTGATAAAATACAATGATTATTCCTATAAAGTATTACAATTAACCATCATAGAAGACATGTCCAATAATTAATAATCGCCATTCAAAAAAGTTATTTTCAACCAATAAAAATCCTATGCATGTTTACATTCCACCTGAAAAATCATAACAATTTAAGCAATGGTGGTTATGAACAACATTTATAAAAAGTTAGTGGATGTTAGTACTTTAATTAACTTGATCCTTAGATTGACATAATTTAGGATGCAAAGTAGTTCACCTTGACGTAGGTTGATAGCTCATGGGGTCATTACGCATTTAGGAAAGTAGGAAATTGATTTATATTCAAATACTAATTATTTCTTCATAAAAATGTTATCAACAAATATAATCCAAAAAGTGTTTTTTTTTTTCTTTTTAACCGTTGTCAATAAGGATAATACAAACTAAAAATGCTTTTACAAGTCCTAAATTATCAAATAAAGCCATTCTAAAATCCTTCTGCTTCACTCACACAACCCAAAATCCAATATCATATAAATTGTTGATTATAATTATCATTTACATATTCTTATTTGATTGTCACTTATGGTTTATTTATTTATTTATTTTAAAAAAATTAATGACTTTTCTTGTGGTATTGGAAAGTCATATAGCCAAAATATACTTAGAATATTTTTTTCTTTCTTTTTAACAATTTTATTCATTGCAAATGTAAAATCCATAGTAGCCTTTTCTAAAACAATTTTTCATGAACACCCCTATGTCTAAAACTCAAATAAGAAAACATTATTCTCAACTTAATCTTTGTGAAAATGTGATGTCTTTATGTATAATACAAAAGATTTTAAAATATTTTTATATTTTTAATTATTTTTCGCATCTCTATTTTCTTTTTAAATAACTTAAAGTTCTAAAAAATAACATGTAGGCAAGGTTGAAAATACCCCAAAATTTCAATGCAATATTTCAAAATTTGTGTATTAGTTGACCTTGATTAAAAGAATTCATTCACCTGAAAGTTGGCCACTACCATCTATATCTCTATGAATTTATTGATATTTTCTATATTTCTCCTAATTTTGCCCTCACATATATATAAACTTTATTAATAAAATCTCTTACCGTCTCCATACAAAAAGTAAAATACCAAAATAATATTATAATTAATTAATTAATTAATTAATTTTAATGATCTTATCTTTTGATTCCATTTTATTTTCGAAAATGTAAAAATGATCATAATAATTTTTTTTTTTACATTTTTATATGATAATTGAATATTAAAAAAAAAATTATAAACAAATTATTTAAAAATTGTTTTTACTTTTTAAGAAAATAATTCTCGGATTTTCAAATATATATGTAGTTAGTTAGTTTTTGGAGAAAGGACCATAATTTACTCCAAAAATGATATAAAAAAATAAAAAATAAAAACACTGTAAACACAACTATCCCTTTCACTTACATATCAGAGCCAGGTTTCGATCCTGGACCTGTGGTCATGGGTGTAGGGAATTAAACCGAATTCCCAACCCGTGAGAAACAAAAATTAGAGGAAAAACACACGCCAAAGAAAAACAATCACACGCACAAGACAGTATTTACGTGGTTCGGCAATTTGCCTACGTCCACGGAGTTGCAGGGATATCACTATTATCAGGGAAGAATACAGAGTACAACTTGGCGGCTACAATATTCTCTATATATGTATAGCACGACAACCCTACCATACTAAAAAACCCTAATTACAAAATATGGTTCCACAATGGGCTAAACGGGCCCAACAGGCCTCAATAAATCTCCCATTAAAAAGGCCATGCAATATTATTCGGGTCGGGTCGTCAAACCGGATCAAACAAAACTAGGCTCCACAAAGCCCAACAAATCTCCCACTTGGAGACTAGTCCAATCACCAACATCAAAACCGCTATCCTCCAAGAAACGATCCCTCATCCCTACAACTCATCCTCCTGTCCTCAAGCTAGAAGACCAATTGAAGCTGCGCACAGCTTCAACTTCTCAATAGTGACACCCTTAGTCAACATGTCTGCAGGGTTCTTAGATCCACAAATCTTCTCAAGTATTACCAGTTTATCCTCAACAAGATAACGGATAAAGTGGTATTTTGTTTGTATATGTTTCGACTTTGAATGAAAAGCCGAATTTTTGGCAAGAAAAATTGCACTCTGACTGTCACTGTGTAGAATGCCCATCTCCTGCTTCTTACCCAATTCATCTAAGAAACCATGTAGCCAAATCATCTCCTTTCCAGCTTCAGTTGCTGCAACATACTCAGCTTCTGTAGTAGACAAAGTAACAATCTTCTGTAGATTTGAGGTCCATGATATAGCTGTACCACTTAGAGTAAAAACAAACCCAGTAGTACTCTTTCTACTATCAATATCACCAGCAAAATCAGCATCTACATAACCCTGCAATTTCAAACTTGCACCTGTGAAGCAAAGACATGTATCTAATGAACCCTTCAGATATCTTAAAATCCACTTGACTGCCTCCCAATGCTGCTTTCCAGGCCTACTCATGAATCTGCTCACAACTCCCACTGCATGTGCAATGTCTGGCCTTGTACACACCATAGCATACATCAAGCTGCCAATAGCTGAGGCATAGGGCACCTTGCTCATATGGTCCCTTTCTTCTTCTGTCTTCGGTGACTGTTCTTTGCTTAGTTTGAAATGACTACCCAAGGGTGTGCTCACTGGTTTAGCTTCATTCATGTTGAACCTGCTGAGAACTTTCTTCACATACTCTGACTGTGAAAGTTTCAATGTACCATTAGCCTTGTTTCTAATGATTCTCATACCAAGGATTTGCTTTGCAGCTCCCAAATCCTTCATTGCAAACTGTTTGGACAATTGCTTCTTCAGATTATTAATCTTCTCAATGTCAGACCCTGCAATAAGCATATCATCCACATACAACAGTAATATGATGTAAGAATTGTCAAAGGACTTAACATAGCAACAATGATCAGCTTCACATCTCTTGAACCCAATTCTATGCATAAAATTGTCAAACTTCTTGTACCACTGTCTAGGAGCTTGTTTAAGGCCATACAAGCTCTTTCTCAGTTTGCAGACTAGATTCTCTTGTCCCTGAACAATGAACCCTTCTGGCTGAATCATGTAAAGGTCTTCCTCCAAGTCACCATGAAGGAATGCTGTCTTCACATCTAACTGCTCAAGATGTAAGTTTTCTACAGCCACCATTCCAAGTACAAGTCTAATTGTTGACATCTTCACAACTGGAGAAAATATCTCTGTGTAGTCAATGCCCTCCCTCTGTTGGAACCCTTTAACAACTAATCTGGCCTTATAACGTTTGCTACCATCATGCTCATTCTTTATTCTGTATACCCACTTGTTGTGCAAAGCCTTCTTTCCTACTGGCAATTCAGTCAGTTCCCATGTCTGATTCCCCAATAGGGAATCCATCTCATCCTTCATGGCTAACTCCCACTTGCTTGAATTCTCATCTTGCAAAGCTTCATCATAACACTCTGGCTCACCACCATCAGTCAACAGAAGATAATTTAAAACAGGTGAATAACGTTGCGGAGGTCTAATGTTCCTGGAAGATCTGCGAACTTCAGCTACAGGTGTACTCAAATCTACCTGTGAATTTACATTCTCCTTATCTTTTTCACCCCCCTTTTGGACAGTACTTTCAGTCAATTCATCTAAGTTGACAAACTCAGATTTCTTTTGATCTATCTCTGTAACATCTGACGTTACAGTTGACCTATCCTTGTACATAACCTGTTCATTAAATATCACATTTCTACTTCTGATGATTTTCCTGTTTTGTTCATCCCAAAACCTATAGCCAAATTTCTCATCACCATAGCCAATGAAAAAACATATTTTTGACTTTGCATCAAGTTTACTACGAGCATCAGAATCAATATGAACATAAGAAACACAACCAAAAACTTTTAAATGTGAAAACTTCACCTCTTTACCGTTCCAAACCTCCTCAGGAAGTCTGAACTCCATGGGAACTGATGGTCCTCGGTTTATCAGGTAAGCTGCAGTGCTAACAGCATCAGCCCAAAAAGTTTTTGGTAGTCCAGCATGCAACCTCATACTTCTAGCACGCTCATTGAGAGTTCTATTCATGCGCTCAGCCACACCATTCTGCTGTGGTGTCCCAGGAATGGTCTTCTCCATCCTAATTCCCTGTGCAGCACAATACTCACTGAATCCTCCATCTATGTACTCTCCTCCATTATCTGACCTCAAACATTTTACTTTCAAACCTGTTTCTGTCTCAACCATGGCCTTCCACTTCTTAAAAGTTACAAATACATCAGATTTATTTTTCAGAAAATAAACCCATACCTTTCTACTTGAGTCATCAATAAAGGTGATGTAGTACCTTGAACCTCCTAGGGATGCAACCGGAGAAGGCCCCCACAAATCAGTGTGTACTAGTTCCAATTTTTCAGCCTTCGGTGTCCTGCCAGTTTTCAAGAAGCTCACCTTTTTTTGCTTTCCTAAGATGCAACTTTCACACATGTCAAAATCAATGGACTTCAATTCTGGTAGTTTTCCTTTTGACAACAACATCTTCATCCCTTTCTCACTCATGTGACCAAGTCTACGGTGCCATAGGCTTGTATCAGTACTTGCATCAGCAACTGCAATTGTGTCTCTTGGACATGAGGTCATATATAGAGTGCCAGTCTTCTTTCCACGAGCCAATACCCTAACTCCCTTTGTAACCTTCCAAGTACCACCAACAAATAGTATTGCATGTCCTTCATCATCAAGTTGTCCAACAGAAATCAGATTCCTCCTCAGGTCAGGAATATGTCGAACCTTCTCCAGTAACCAAACAGACCCATTGGGCAACGATATCCGGACATCTCCCAGACCCACAACATCCAAGGCTGAACCATCAGCCAAATACACCTTACCAAAATCACCTGCAACATAATTTTGTATGATTTCTCAGTGTGGAGTGGTATGAAACGAAGCTCCTGAATCCAAAACCCAATCATCAAGTGGACTGTCTACTGCAAGAAGTAATGCATCCTGTACCTCTTCTGTTACAGCATTAGCAGAATCATCTTCATTCTTCTTCTTAGGGCTTTTGCATTGCCTTTTAAAGTGACCTGTTTTCCCACAATTCCAGCATTGTACTTGTTGGCCTGATCTAGATTTGCTTCTGTTCCGATTAGAATTTCTGGAATTTGATCTACCCTGATTTGAATTTCTGTTATTACCTCTACCTCTTGTCTCAAGGTTTAGGGCAGAACCAGATCCTGAGGTTTCACCTGCATCTCTTCGGCGAATCTCCTCAGCCAGAATTAAATCTCGTATATCATTGTACTTGAGTTTTTCCTTTCCCGTAGAATTGCTTACTGCCATCCTCATTGCCTCCCAACTGTTTGGCAAAGAAGCCAAGACGATCAGAGCACGAATCTCATCATCAAAATCAATTTCTACAGACGACAATTGATTTGTGATTGTATTAAATTCATTCAGATGTTGTGCTACTGATGCATTCTCTGCCATCTTCAAATTGAACAATTTCTTCATCAGATGTACCTTATTGTTTGCGGACGGCTTTTCATACATACCGGACAAAGCCTTCATCAGATCTGCTGTGGTCTTCTCCTTTACAACATTGTGTGCAACAGACCTAGACAAAGTTAACCTAATAACTCCTAGAACCTGTCTGTCAAGAAGCGCCCATTCCTCAGCCTTCATACTCTCAGGTTTTGTCCCCAAAAGAGGCAGATGCAATTTCCTCCCATAGAGATAATCTTCAATCTGCATCCTCCAATACGCAAAGTCTGTGCCATCAAACTTTTCTATTCCAGACGCCTTTCCTGCTTCCTCTGCCATTGCTCCCACTCAAACCTAACCCTAGGCTCTGATACCAGTTGTAGGGAATTAAACCGAATTCCCAACCCGTGAGAAACAAAAATTAGAGGAAAAACACACGCCAAAGAAAAACAATCACACGCACAAGACAGTATTTACGTGGTTCGGCAATTTGCCTACGTCCACGGAGTTGCAGGGATATCACTATTATCAGGGAAGAATACAGAGTACAACTTGGCGGCTACAATATTCTCTATATATGTATAGCACGACAACCCTACCATACTAAAAAACCCTAATTACAAAATATGGTTCCACAATGGGCTAAACGGGCCCAACAGGCCTCAATAAATCTCCCATTAAAAAGGCCATGCAATATTATTCGGGTCGGGTCGTCAAACCGGATCAAACAAAACTAGGCTCCACAAAGCCCAACAATGGGCCCACCATACTTCCGCTGCGCCACTCTGATTTGTCGTTTGTCTTGTCAAACAAAAGAAATGTATATCATTGATAAGGTTAAAAATTCTGACATTTTAAATTTATTCTTGAAGGTGTTAGCTTTTCAACTAATTTGAATTTAATTATAGAAAAATTTGATTTTACTATATGGATGTAGGCTTAATTAACATGCAATTTATATTGTTAAAATAAATAAATTGTGCGGTATAATGTATATTTGAATATATTATTAAAGGATAAATTGGAAAATTTATTTTGATAGAGAAATTTAATTAAAATTAATTTGATGTGTGACATTTGATTTAGAATGTTAGGTGAAATGTAGAATACGAAGTATAAGAATATAATAGGAAGGATTGATAATTGTATAGTGGATGAAGCGCTGGTTTCTGTATAAGTGACAGGTACAATTTGAATGTGCTGGCTGTTTTTCACATATGGTTTATGATGGAAATTTGGTGGTATAGTGGACTCTTGGGATATTACATATTTAAAGTAGAATTGAAGAATATGAAAATAAAAATAAAAATGGCATTTATCTGGCTTACTAAAAAGTTTGGAAGGGTGATATTTAGAAGATAAAAACCTTTAATCAAGAGGCCACGTGAAGTAACGATGGATTGTGCTATGACATATCTCACTTTTTGTATAAATACCCTTAATTATTTTAAGTATTTACATATAATTATAAAAGAAATAAATATTTTTACAAGAAAAAAATGAGGATATTTTTGTTAAAAGGTGATCAAAAAATGATAGAGGGTTAGATTTATAAAATTGGGTTTCAATGACCCTTTTAATCAAATAACCCTATAAAAAATTGAGAGATTATTTGATCGATAATCCATATGCGGGAGCATCAACTAAGTATGATTAAGGCTGTTGGTCAATAATGATTTTACAAGGTATAAATTGATTTAATTGAAGGAAAAAAAAAAAGAAAAAGAAAGAGAAACTCAAATAAGCCAAGAAATCAAAATTTGAGAAAAAAAAACCCTTAAGCACTTCCGTGCTCTAGTGCCTCTTGAAATCAATTAAATACTCAAAACATATTTTACATATTTTTAGTAGGGTTTTTAAGAGTACTGGGAAAATGAAAATCACATAAATTTAGAAAAAAAAAACAATAGAGAAAGTAAAACGATTGAAAAGAAATTAAACTTTAATTATAAAATAAATAATCCTTAAAAATTGATTAAAAAAAACATATAAAATTCAAATTAACAACTATGTTAATTTACTTCATCAAGAAGCAATACATAGAACAACAGTTATAATCTTGAGATTTCAAAAACCCTCCTATGATGATGATTTACTAGACATGTCATATGTTATGAATTTCCAATTACTAAGCCCATCATGTCGTCAACATCCATACAAATTCCATCATATCCAAATTAGAAAAAGTAAATTGGAATTAAAGTGCTTTATCAGAATTATGAAGACATGATGAGATCCCAATGCCAGATTTAGGAAGAGCTAAATATCTGCATATGTTATTGTAGAAAGATAGCAAGCCACTCCAAAGAAGAATATATTATAGAGAAGAATAAGATTATCCTTATATTATGCTCTTGATAAATTTAGTGTTGTGATCATAAATTTATATTTGGTTCTTCCAACTCATCCCAATTTAGATGCTGTTTGTTTTTTTACTTAATTCTAAATAGATTTAATACTTAATAGTGTTAAGTATTAGGTTATTTATTTTTGTAGTATTTTATTTTTATTAAGCATTAAAAAATTAAAAAAAAATCAATATGCTATTTATTCTATTTAGAAAAAGTAAAATATTTTGGTTTTTTATATTTAGCAAAAAGTTTATAATAAGATATGAAAAAGTAGAAAAACAAATAATCTAAATTCTGAAAACAAATTGCTTTGAGCAAAAAGCCAAAAAACAAACACCCTCTTAGTCAAAATATATGGGTTCTATTGCTATTTAAGTTAATAAAAAAGAAGCTAACACCAAACAACAAAAAGACATATTTAGGGCTATTGCTATTTAAATTAATCAACAACGATATTCTTCTATTCAAGTTAATTAGTAGTAGATTAAGATGGTGCTTGGTAAATGAACTTAATAACTTAAAATGATTTAATAATTTAATTTAAGTCATTAAGTAAATTAAGTATATTTGATAAAATAACTTAATTGTATGATTTAAAGTAAAAAATAACTTTAAGTAATAAGTAAAACCAATTAACTTATTCTTAAGTCCATATTTTCATTTTACTTTTTTATCCCTTTTTATCCTAAGTACCTCTATGATCTTCTTTACTACTCCGTGACCTCTACTGTTATTCAACTTTCTTTGTACTAATTATAATTTATGAGGGTAAATATGTCAATTGGATAATTTAAAATTAAGTTTTAAGTTAATTTTATCAAACAAACTTAATACTTAATACTTAAAGTAATAATTAATTAATTAGTTTTAAGTAAAAAACTTAAGTATAATTTTAACTTAAAGTCAACTTAAGTTATTAAGTAATAAGTATTAAGGTTTACCAAATAACCCCTAGGAGTTTGTTTGACAATGATTTTAGGAAACGCTTTTAACTAAAAAAAAAAAAATGTGTTTGCAAAAAATAGATTTTTGGTAAAATTTAAGAAATCATTTTGAAAATCTAAAAAATCACTTGTAATGTTAGAAAAATTAGTTATAGTATTTTTTGGAAAAACATTTGATAAGTAATTATCATAGAAACACTACAATGAAACACACTCTAATACCAAGTAAGAAAATGATTTGGGCATTGTTGCTATTTCAACACATATACCTATTGCAATTAGAATTCTTGCTATTCGTAACATATATATTTACCCTAATTACTAATAAAAAAATCAATCATGTAAAAACTTAAAGAATAGATAACCTCTTTGTTAATTGAGGAATATAAAGTTAAGTAAACATGAATGACTTATATTTGTGACTTTTAATGGAAAAGATATTACAACAATGTTCATTACCACAAATAATTCTCATGCCTTTATCAAAATATTTTTTGTTTTCCCTTTTTTACAAGGCAATTGGCAATAATTTTATTTATTTATTTATTTTGTAATTCAAAGTATCAAGTTTAACATCCTAGTTAATATTATCAAATATGGAGTTCAATAAGCTAAAGATAAAGAAAAATATGCATCATTAGAAAAAAAAAAAAGAGGGGGGAAGAGCTAGACAAGAATCACTTGAAAAAAAATATGTGTTTAATAATAATAATGGTTGAAAAAGTAATGGGGTTTGTATCAAACAATAGAAATTTTAGTCAAACATCAAAAAAGAAGATCAAGTCATTTGTTTAGAGTTAGCATTAGATGATAAATAAATCCATTAAATGTTAGGATAGATCCTTTAAAAGCATGATATAATATAATAAATTTGAAATTCGTTATTTATTTAATAATGTTCCAATTTCACTTTTATCTATCTTTATTTAATAATTTTCCAATTTCACTTTTATCTATCTTTATTTCATGTATTATACTTTATAAGCATTTTTGTCTACATCTTTTGCATTGTACGTGACTTGGGTGCATTAGGAGTTGCATAGAAGATCTAAGTCATGGGTTCCTTGCAAATAGATGACTTGTTCATAACCGGTTTGTGAGTCTAGGCAACCCATTAGAGGTTATACTGCACTATCTCCTAATTGGAAGGATAGTCGATCTTGGCTATCGGTATCGGTTTCCCATGGTGAGTGCACTAGTGTGTATGGTTATACATTGGACAGGACCTATGGTGCGTCATGATTTAAGGCTATCAAGTAGTCATGAGCTTACTAAGCTACTTCATTGTGTTGTCTTTAAACCTTGAGAAAATATCGAGCTTGTGCTAAAGTTAGTGTTAGGAATTTTAGGCTAATCCAAACTATGGTAATCACCCTAGAAGGGGGGTAAATAGGGTCATGACCTTACTAAGCTACTTCATTGTGTTGTCTTTAAACCTTGAGAAAATATCGAGCTTGTGCTAAAGTTAGTGTTAGGAATTTGAGGCTAATTCAAACTATGGTAATCACCCTAGAGGGGGGGGGGGGGTAAATAGGGTGATGGTATCTTTTTCACAAATTTAAACTATGCAAAAATAAGAGACAATTATATGCAAGTATATAATAAACAAAATAAAGACAATTGCATATAATTTAAAAGAGTTAGGGAAGAGAGAGTGCAAACACGAGACTTTATAGTGGTTCGACACTTCTTTGCCTACGTCCACTCTCCTCAACCTCCTAACCAAGTGAGGGTTCCACTATCTTGAAGCTTCAACCAAGCTTCCAATCTCTTTACAATTGGATTATGGTTCCAATTCATCTTCTTGGACTTTTGGCTCCAAGCACCCTTTACACTTCTCAAGAGTTATCGCACTCTTGAACAACCTCTTAAGTGATACCCCTCACTTGAGAAAATTCCTCTCAAAGATATACAAAGATTGATCTCACAAAAATCCTAGTAATAGAACTTTAGGCTCAAAGATACAAGAAAAACTAGGATTGAATGGTGCATTAAAGATATGCAAGTTATGAAACAATGGTGCACTCAAAAACACTCTTCCAAGGCTCAAATATATTCAAGAATGATTTGGGAAGGTTAAGCTTTTGAAACAATGAAGTTTGGAGCTTTTTTATAGAAGAAAAAAGTTAAACTAGCCGTTGGGGGTTCGACCGGTCGAGCTAGGGGTCGACCGGTTGACTAACCGTTAGGAAAAGTGACTGTTGGGCCTCAACCGGACCTCAACCGGTTGAGGTTCAACCTTGACCAGGAAAAGAAGGCCATTGGGAGAGAGAGAAGCTTTTTGGCCTCTCTCAACCGGTCAACCGATTGAACCGATTGAGCCATTTTTTGGCTCAACTCTCAACCTTTTTCAACTTAAAACCTTTTAACACAAGTTTGAAAATCATTTAACATAAGGTTTTAGTTGAAAACATGAAATCATCCAATTTTTAAGATATTTAAAACAATATTACTCTTGGATGATTTTGGTGCATAAATAAAGAATGAAATGCATGAAAGTCCTAGTGCACCAACAACCTTACAAAGAGATCTTAAGAAGCTTTGGTCTTGAAAAACTCTTCTCCTTGAGGTGGTCTTCTTCTTCATGATTTTTCCTTGGCTTGATTTGTCTTTGGATTGTCACTTTGGAAGTCGTCTTGCCTAATCACACTTGAAATATGATCATTAGTTCTAAACTTTGTTTTCTTATCATCAAAATCAAGATTAACCAAACCTTGGTTTCACAGTTAGCAATGACTTTGACCTACGAGTGAGATTGTAAGCTGGTCATATATTCCTTATGGATTGGGTCACTATTGATGAAAGTCGGTAGCAATAGGTATTCTTAATAAAGGAATCATGATATCTCATGGGATTGAGATAGTGTGTCACCTTGGGTGATCCTAAGAAGGTGTGTTCATGGAAACCATGGTCTTTATAGTTCCTTAAGTGGAACTTGACACAGGCTCTTTAAGAGCTAAGACATGTTAGTTAAATGCACAATAGGAGGATCTGTAACTCAAAGATAGTAGAGGTAGTCTTGAAAGGCCAATAACTTTCACCTTGTTAGACTACAAACACTAGGTCATGGGGAGACTAAAAGCAATGGATAGCATATCATGGATTCGAGTATGTTATGTCTTGTTGTTTTTTATACAGGATACTAGAGTTTAGTGAATTCTCTATAGTGGGATTTTGAATCAACTTTAGAATTGGATTATGAGGAAGGGAACTAATACTCATATGGATCTTAGTGGTTCATACTCTAAGCTTATATACCTTGTTGGCACGGAATATGAGGGTCAAATTGACTCTAGGTTACTTTTGTGCAAAAGGGGATTTTGGTAATTACATAAGGTTGCACAGAGGAAAGTGAACAAGGTATCTGGATTGATTTAATTGATTAATTAGTAGGCCCTATTGGGTTAATTGATCAATTAGGATCCATTTTGGGCTAGATTAAGTGACCTAAACCTATGTGGGCTCAAGTCACTTAAGTCCAATTAGAACCCTATAAATACCCCTTAGACGTTAGGGTTTCATCACTTTTTTCTTCCACCACCCAGAGAGAAAGAGAGCTATAGCCTCCACCTCATTTCCTCCCCATCAGAAGTGTGTTAAGAACAAGGTTGAGTTAGTGGACGAAAGATCATGGGTTTACAAGACTTCCAACAACTTTAAGGTCATCTTCACCACTTGGAATTTAAGGTTTGAGAACATCCAAACTTAAAGGTTAGTACTTAACCTTAAAAGATTAATTTTAAAAAATTGGTATTGCTTTTATTGCTTAGATCTAAGATGCCAACATTAAAAAGTAGTCTAACAACATAATTGATATCTCTAACACTCCAACATTTCTACTACTAAAGACATCAACAAGATGCACATGACCAAAACGCTTAGACAATAAGTTGACCTTACAACATTTTTCTATTATAGGCCTTTTTTTTTATTAAAGTATTGAAGATACAAAAAAACTTGTAAGCAAAGGGTTTGTTTTTTTTTTTTTTAGTGTTATTTATTTTTAAAGAACATGTATTAACCGATGTAAAATAGAATGATAAAAAAGATTATCACCACTTACAAGTCAAGATAAGTGGTTCAATAAGAGATCCTATACTTTATATTTCCTTTTCAATTAAACAAAGTAGAAAATCCCATCTATTGTAAAGAGGACCTGGGAAATTTTGATACCATGTGGCTTTTCCTCAGTCATTTGCTTGGAAGTGTAGGTTATAGGATTTCACATACATACAAACTAGTATGGGTCATGCATGCCTTTTCTTCTTAGAGGTAAGTGTTCACATTATTGTTGGGATAGAGCCTTTAAAAAGAAAACAAGATATAACAAATAAGATTTTAGTTTTCACTATTCTATTTATATTTATGCTTATTTGAGGATTCAAACTTGTATCACTTGCATTTTATACAACTTGGTGCATTATGAGTTGCATAAAAGATCCAAATCATGAGTTCCTTGCAAGTTGATAATTTGTTCATAACTAATTCATAAACTTGGGTAATTCATTTAAAAATATAATGCACTACTTCCTAATTGAAAGGAAGAATTGTCTTGATTATTAGGATAAATATTCAACAGTGAATGCACTATGTGTATGACTACATATTGAACAAGAAACTGTAGTGAATCATGACATTAGCTATTGGATAGTCATGATTTTACCAATCTACTATGTTGCATGGACTCTCAACCTTAATGTAGACCCTCCATTTTGTCCTCCTAGCTCATGTCCTATTAGGTATTTGTTCGATACTTTACGACAATTCCCTGATGGCTTATTACTACTCGTGTAGCCTATCTTTTTTAAGTCACCTTGAGGACTTTGGTTGAGAGATTTATCTAACCCCATTGTGGCTCTTGGCAGTCCTAATTTAGCCTTAGGCCCACTTAGGCACCATCTTAGGCCCACTTAGGCATCCTAGGCCCACTTAGGCATCCTAGGCCCATTTAGATACATTTAGGTCCATTAGGCACCACATTAGGCCCACTTAGTACACCTTAGGCCCATTAGGCACCACCCTAGGCCCACTTAGGAACCACCTTAAGCCCACACTCTAGGCTCATTTAGGCATACTTGGCCCATTAGGCACCACCTTAGGCCCACTTAACCACACTAGGCACACTTAGGCACCCTAAGCCCACTTAGGCATCCTAGGCCCATTTAGATACACTTAGGCCCATTAGGCACCACCTTAGGCCCACTTAACCACACTAGGCCCACTTAGGCACCCTAAGCCTACTTAGGCATCCTAGGCCCATTTAGATACACTTAGGCCCATTAGGCACCACCTTAGGCCCACTTAGTACACCTTAGGCCTATTAGACACACTTGGCCCATTAGGCACCACCCTAGGCCCACTTGGGCACCCTAGGCCTATTTAGGCACACTTGGCCCATTAGGCACCACCCTAGGCCCTTTTAGACACACCTGACCCATTAGGCATCACTCTAGGCCCACTTAGTACACCTTAGGCCCATTAGACACACTTGGCCCATTAGACACACCTGGCCCATTAGGCACCACCCTAGGCCCACTTAGGCACCACCTTAGGCCTATTTAGGCACACTTGGCCCATTAGGCACCACCTTAGGCCCACTTAGGCACCCTAGGCCCATTAGGCACCACCTTAGGCCCACTTAGACATCCTATGCCCACTTAGGCACCCTAGGCCCATTTAGGCACCCTAGGCCCATTTAGGCACCTTAGGTCCATTTAGATCATTTTTTGCATGAATGCATGGTTTGCATGGCTTGCATGGTTGCATAGCTCATATGGCTTGCATGTGTTTGATTTTGTTTTTGTTTTTTTATTTCTTTCTATTTATTAGTTTTATTCATTTATTTACTTATTTTTAGAAAATTGCATGAGCTTAATAATCATATTCATTTTGTTTTTATTTATCTATTTATTAATTTATTTTGATAGAGAGTTGCTTGAGTTCATAATTCATTTTAAGTTATGCATGTGATCTCTATTTTTTAATTTCGTTTAAAAGTGCATATTTTGGATTTTTAATTCTTAGTTGCATGTTTCTTTTATTATTATTATTATTCTAACCCTTAGTTTTCTTTTATTTGTATTTTTATTTTCCTTTTATTTTATTTTTTTATTATTTTTTTTGCATGGATCCAACATGCTCCATAAAAGAAAAGGAAAGACACCATTAGAAAGGAAAGATGGAGGCACCTAGTAATTGGAGAGAGAGTAAGAGAGAAAAGGAAAGACACCATTAAGAGGAAAGATGGAGACAACCGGTGGATTGGAGAGAGAGTAAAAGAGAAAAGGAAAGACACCATTAAGAGGAAAGATGGAGACAGTCGGGTGATTGGAGGGAGAGGAAGAGAGAAAAGGAAAGGCAAAAGAAAAAATGAATGATTGGAAGGGATTGAGGATGATTTGAAAGTGGGAAGAAAGACCTTTCTTGCTGTGTTTTCCATCACCGTGGCTGGAGAGGGGTCTGACGGAGTGATTGAGAAAAGATTAAGGAAAAAATGAAGAATGACGCACGAATGAAGGGCAGTAGTGGCATCATTCTGGAGAGAGAGGGTTAAGGGGCATTTCAGAAGGATTATTTTTGGAAGTTAGACTGTCATTTTTTCAAGGGAGGAATCAGTCCGTGTTTGAAAAAGGGCATTTGGGGTTGCTGTTTGAGGAGGAATCAGTCCAGGTTTTAGAGGGGATTCAAGCTGCTGTTTTGGAACCCACATACGTGACTGTTTGTTGATATTCACCAGCTATTCACCCCGTGATGGAAAAAAATAGTATATACCTACCTTGTTGAATCGGGCGGAGTAGATGGGCAGCCGCATCATTCTGGGAGAAGGAGTCTAACTGAGTAAAAAAAAAAATGGTGATAAAACACTGAGGAAGAAAAGAAAAGAGAGAGCACCATTGAAAAACAAGATCGACAGCTGCACCAAGGGAGAAAATAGAGAGAGGTGGTCTGAAAGGGGCTGGTTCTTTCTGTCGGTAGAGAAGTGCAAGGTGTAGCCACACCATTGAAAGACAAGAACAGATCCCCTTCCCCTTAAGGAAGAGCAAGATCATTTCTTCTGAAGATGAGAAAGGCAGCCGCACCATTGGGAGCAATTTCGGAACAGTCGCACTGGTGAAGGAAGGAAAGAAAGGTACGTATTAGAGAGAGAAAAGAAAGGTAGCCGCATCATTGAAAGGTTCCAACTAAGCCGTACTATTGGATGAGAGGAAGGTTCCAACTCAGCCGCACCATTGAAGTCCCCCCAAGCACCCAGTTCTCACTGAGATCAGTCCACAGATAGTAGACTAAAATTCCATCATCATCTTCTCTCAACGCGGATGGTCCCATACATTCATCATGTAATCTGACTCGAAAATTGCAACGGAGGATCGTCGAAGACATCATGAAGACCGATGTCGGAGTGTCTCAAAGGAGTTTTGGGTGACGAAACAGAGGTCACGAGTAATTGTAGGGACCCCGCCCTCTGAGAACACGTGGCACGCATCTGGCCGTGACACGTGGCATGTATCTTACAGTGACACATGGCACGCATTGTCATCCGGGTCACCCTTATCCGGACCTTCTTATAAAGCACACATGGCGCACCTTGTATATCCGGACTGCCTCAAGGAAGAGCAAACGACGCTTACAAAGCATAGGCATCCGGACGACTTCCATAAATACGTCCGCTCCACAATACATCCGGATAACCAACAAGGGCTATCCGGATATGATTGTCCGGATCATTGACTAAAGTAAAGCGAGTCTTACACGCTATTGCAACAAACCAGCCATGGCCCACATCCCATCACATGCAGAGTGAAAGGACGAGTTGAGGTGACAACAAGTCACTTCCCACGATCATTCTACATGATCACTTCCCACGATCTCTAACAGCAGCATCACCTACCATGGTTTCTGACAGCCGCCAGTAGGGTGGCGATGACCATGCTGCCTCCGAATGTCATCATGACAAACATAAAATATCTCCTCGCCATTAATGAGAGGAACGATATTTCTGGCACTATATATGAACCTTCGCATAGAGAAGAAGGTAATCTCCTGATACCTAAAAAAAGGCCAACTGATTTATATCTCCCTCTCTAACCATGGCTAACAAAACCATCGGAGGGTGCGTCCGGACACCTTGTCTGGATGTCTTTTGCAGGTATAACGACTGAATCAAGAACCTATTTTGGTTGAGGTCGCGCATCCATCCATTTGGCAACTACGTGGAACCCCAGGAGCGCGAGGTATGAACATTGGCGCCGTCTGTGGGAAGTTTTTTCGTTTGATTCAGTCACTGACAAAGATGGCTACGCCTTCCCGAAGCCGTTCATCTGGTAGGGGAGATGATGATAATTTTGAATGGCGCCTAGCCATCGAAAGGAGACAGTTGGCAAGCGAAAGACAACTGAAAGCTCTCCTCCAGGAGACAAAAAGATTGAGAGAAGAAAACGCTGTATTACGCATCCAGGCTTCAACATCAGGGCCTCCTCGACGTCAGCGTTCAAGGGGCCAAGTAGCAAACTCAAGGCCTCAACAAGAACCAGAATCAATATATCCTGGGACAACAGGAGCTATCCCAGGAGCATGCAACGTAAGACCTCATGAGCCACGCACGCCTATGCCTCAAGTTCCCCATGAGGAAAGCTCAGACTCTACTCACTTTTCAGCGAAAAGACAACGTGATAAAAAATCCCAGTTGTCAAATTCGATGCGCGCAAAACTAGGCCCACAAGAACCTGGAAGATCAAGGCCACCAATGGCCACAACCTGGGCACCACGCCCTGACCCCATGGCCATTCCCATGGTGCAAAACGTTCACCCGCATCGTGACCCCGTAGTCACCCCCGTGATGCGGAACGTTCATTCGCACCCAGCGGAACAACCAACTGGGAGAAACATCCCCAACGAGCCACCCATTGGCTCCATCAGCAAAAGGCTGGATGACATGCTCTCCACGCCTTTCTGCTCTCATATCGTTAATTACGAGCCCCCAAGGGAATTCCTAGTACAAAAATTTTCCACATACGATGGAACCAACGATCCCTTTGATCACATCATGCATTATCGACAGCTCCTGACGCTCGATATTGGCAACGATGCACTATTATGCAAAGTATTTCCCGCCAGTCTACAAGGACAGGCCCTCTTATGGTTTCATCGCCTACCCTCCAACTCTGTTGGCAATTTTAGGGATCTGTCCGAAGCTTTCGTGGGACAATTGTGCTTCGCTCGACACAAGCAAAATATCAGCACCCTGCAGAACATAAAAATGCAAGATAACGAATCCTTGAGAGAATTCGTGAAGCGATTTGGCCAAGCCGTGCTTCAAGTAGAGGCTTGTAGTATGGATGCTGTCCTACAGATCTTCAAGCGAAGCATCTGTCCAGGCACTCCATTTTTCGAATCACTGGCTAAAAAACCTCCTACAACAATGGATGATTTATTCAGGCGCGCCAACAAATATTCAATGCTCGAAGATGACGTACATGCAGCCACCCAACAAGTTTTGGTTGCCGAACGGCCATTTAGAAGTAATGCGGAGAGAAATACTAAACCTCTGGATCGGCCAAAGCCGTCTGACCGAAGGCAGGAAGGGCCAAGTCGCCCGGAAATGCCGCCTCCCACACCTCTTTCCATATCATATGAGAAACTTCTCCCAATGATCCAAGGCTTGTCCGACTTCAAGTGGCCTAGACCCATTGGAACGGACCCATCCATAAGGGATCGTAGTAGGAGATGTGCCTTCCACAAGGATCATGGCCATACAACAGAGACATGTTGAGCTTTCCAGTTTCTGGTCGAGAGGCTCATAAAAGCAGGACATTTGAAGCAATACCTCCGATCAGATAATGAAGGAAGGGACGCATCCCAACATCACAACCCTGGGGCCCCTAGGGCCCCAGCTGCCCCCAAGGTCGTTATAAACTATATTAACGGAGGTCCATCTGACGAGGAGTACGACTCTAGGCGAAAGAGACAAAAATTGTTGCGGGCCGCATCAATACGCGAACGCATCAATTCCATCCGGCCTGGGCTAACTGGAGGGGGCCCTCGCCCCATAGATGGGACAATCATTTTCCCGCCAGTAGATCCCACCCGGACACTACAACCACATCGCGACGCCCTCATCTTGTCCCTGGAAATTGGGGACTTCGATGTGCGGTGTATCTTGGTTGACCCAGGCAGTTCAGCCGATCTTGTGCAAGCATCAGTCGTTGGCCACATGGGACATAGTCTCACAGGCCTCGAAAACCCTGGACGAATCCTATCCGGATTCAACGGGTCTTCAACTACATCCTTGGGAGACATTGTACTGTCGGTCCAAGCTGGCCCAGTCACTCTCAACGTACAATTCTCGATGGTACAAGAGTTATCACCCTTCAATATCATCTTGGGGCGCACATGGCTACACTACATGAAAGCCATTCCCTCTACATATCATCAAATGGTGAGTTTCCTCACCAACGAGGGGCAGATTGACCTGTATGGCAGCCAGTTAGCCGCTCGCCAATGCTATCAAATAGCACGAGAAGCAGGGGCCAACCAGGAGGATGCATCTCCCCCTGAACCCAGCATTACACATGACCAATAGCAATTATTGGGTCCGGCGGACAAAGATCCCCCGGCAGCAGATCCCTTACAAACAATCCAAATTTCGAAGGAAAACACTCACCTCACAAACATCAGCTCCCTCATGACAACCGAAGAAACTCAGAGCATGCAAAACATTCTCAGACAAAATCATGACATCTTCGCATGGGCACATTCTGATATGAAGGGAATTCATCCCTCTATTGCATCTCATAGGCTTAACGTCTTTTCAACTGCCAGACCCGTCCGGCAGAAAATTAGGCGCTTTCACCCGGATAGACAAAAAGTCATCCGGAATGAGATTGACAAATTGCTCGAAGCCAGATTCATCAGAGAAGTTTCTTATCCGGATTGGTTGGCAAACGTAGTGGTGGTACCCAAAAAAGAAGGAAAATGGCGAGTTTGTGTAGACTATACCAATCTCAACAATGCATGTCCAAAAGACAGTTTTCCCTTGCCACGAATAGATCAGATTGTGGATTCCACTTCCGGGCAAGGGATGCTCTCTTTCTTGGATGCCTTCTCCGGATATCATCAAATCCCCATGTCCCCGGATGACGAAGAAAAGACAACATTCATAACGCCACACGACCTCTATTGCTACAAAGTCATGCCATTCGGACTCAAAAATGCTGGTGCCACTTATCAAAGATTGATGACTAAAATCTTCAAACCTCTGATAAGCCACACGGTAGAGGTATATATTGATGATATCGTGGTTAAAAGCAAAACCCGAGAGCAGCATGTCCTTCACTTACAAGAATTTTTTCACCTCTTACGAAAGTATGACATGAAGCTAAATCCTTCTAAATGCGCCTTTGGCGTAAGTGGTGGCAAATTTTTGGGATTTATGGTCAGCCAAAGGGGCATAGAAGTCAGCCCGGATCAAGTCAAGGCAGTCATGGAAACACCCCCTCCCAGGAACAAGAAGGAGTTACAGCGACTCACAGGCAAGCTCGTCGCACTAGGGCGTTTTATAGCCCGCTTCACTGATGAATTGCGACCCTTCTTCTTGGCAATACGAAAAGCTGGAGCACACGGATGGACGGACAGTTGCCAAAACGCTTTCGAAAAGATTAAGCATTGTCTTATGCAACCACCCATCTTGAGCAGCCCCATCCCAAAGGAAAAATTGTACATGTATCTGGCGGTATCAGAATGGGCAATCAGCGCCGTTTTATTCCGCTGCCCCTCACCCAAGGAGCAGAAATCTATCTACTACGTCAGCAGGGCATTGGTAGATGTAGAAACCAGATATTCAAAAATGGAGCTAATAGCCTTAGCCCTTCGAAGCGCTGCCCAGAAGCTCTGCCCCTATTTCCAAGCTCACCCAGTGATCGTACTAACTGATCAGCCCCTGAGAAACATTCTGCACAAGCCAGATTTAACCGGGAGAATGTTACAGTGGGCCATCGAATTAAGCGAATTTGGAATCGAATTCCAACCCAGATTGTCCATGAAAGGCCAAGTAATGGCTGACTTCGTGCTAGAATATTCCCAAAGACCCAACCAACACCACGAATCAAGTAAACAAGAATGGTGGACTCTGCGAGTTGATGGAGCCTCACGCTCATCAGGCTCTGGAGTTGGGCTCCTACTATAGTCCCCAACTGGGGAACATTTGGAGCAAGCCATCCGGCTGGAATTCTCTGCCTCTAACAATGAAGCAGAATATGAGGCCATCTTGTCCTGATTGGACCTCGCCCTTGCTCTATCCGTCTCCAAACTCCGGATCTACAGTGACTCACAACTCGTGGTAAAGCATGTCCAGGAGGAATATGAGGCTAAGGGCGCATGCATGGCGCGATACTTAGCTAAAGTAAGAGACACCTTGCAGCAATTCACCGAATGGACAATAAAAAAAATCAAGCGAGCTGACAATAGGCGTGCTGACGCCTTGGCCGGCATAGCTGCCTCCCTCCCCATCAAAGAAGCCATTCTATTGCCTATACATGTGCAACTCAACCCGTCTGTCGCAGAAATTTCCACCTGTAACACTATTAAAGCAAACCAAGCGGACGATCAAGAATGGACGTATGACATCACAGAATATATCCGGACAGACACTCTACCCGGAGATCTCAAACAGGCACACAAAGTCCGGGTGCAAGCTACCCGTTTCACCCTGATTGGGGGACACCTGTACAAGCGATCCTTCACAGGACCTTACCTCCGGTGCCTAGGACATTCGGAGGCCCAGTATGTGTTAGCTGAGTTGCATGAGGGAATATGCGGAAATCATTCGGGAGGACGATCTCTGGCACATAGAGCTCATTCACAAGGATATTATTGGCCAACAATGAAGAAAGACGCGGCAGCATATGTCAAAAGATGTGATAAATGTCAAAGGTATGCTCCCATTCCGCATATGCCGTCAGCAACATTAAATTCAATATCAGGCCCATGACCCTTCGCACAATGGGGCATGGACATAGTGGGACCTCTCCCAACTGTACCTGCCCAAAAGAAATTTTTGCTCGTTGCCACAGATTATTTCAGTAAGTGGTTGGAAGCTGAAGCATATGCTAGCATCAAAGACAAAGATGTCACCAAGTTCGTATGGAAAAACATTGTTTGCTGTTTTGGAATCCCCCAAACCATCATAGCTGACAATGGTCCACAATTTGACAGTATTGCATTCAGGAATTTCTATTCAGAATTGAACATCCGGAATTCATACTCCTCACCACGATATCCTCAAAGTAATGGGCAAGCAGAAGCTACAAACAAGACCCTAATCACTGCCTTAAAGAAAAGGCTTGAACAAGCCAAAGGGAAATGGGTCGAGGAGCTACCCGGCGTCCTATGGGCCTACCGAACCACACCCAGACGACCAACAGGAAACACTCCTTTCGCCCTCGCATATGGAATGGATGCAGTCATTCCTACTGAAATAGGTCTTCCTACTGTCCGGACTGACGCAACAAAGCAGAATGATGCAAACGTGGAATTAGGAAGAAATTTGGATTGGGCAGAAGAAGTGAGGGAAAGCGCAGCCATCCGGATGGCGGACTATCAACAAAGAGCATCCGCCCACTACAATCGCAAAGTAAGGCCCAGAAGCTTCAAAAATGGTATGCTAGTCCTTAGAAAAGTTTTTGAAAACACTGCTGAAGTGGGTGCAGGGAAATTCCAACCTAACTGGGAAGGACCCTATATAATGTCTAAGGCAAGTGAAAGTGGGGCCTATCATTTACAAAAGTTAGACGGAACTCCATTACTTAGACCATAGAATGTGTCCAATTTAAAACAGTACTATCAATAAAAAAGAGAGACAAGTACAAATAGAAGAAAAAGACATATTTTATTGATATGTATCAGTGAATGTACAAAGAAGTCTCCGGACCACGAAAATACAAAAAGAAAATTACAGCAAAAAGTTGCAAAAAGACAAAAGCTATCAGGGAGCAGCCTTAAAATTTCTTCTCTTCACCCGGAGGAATTGAAGGGACATCCCGCTTTATGCCATTCTTCTTCATACAGCAGCGATAGCCAAAGATGAAGGTGTCATCCACTTGTTTTTGGTAGTCCGCTTCAAGTTCCTCCCTCTCTGCAGCAAACTCCCGTTCTAGCTCTTCTTTTTGCGTTGTTAAGCGCAGCTGCAAATCTTCTTTTTGCTTCTTTTCAATAGAAGCCTCGGTCCGGAGTTGCCTCATCTCCCCCCGCAGCCGGACCATCTCATCCTTTGCCTCATGCAGGCGGGCCTCCATTGATTCCTCCCGGCTCTTTGCATCAGCCAAATCTGCCCGGAGGGCCTCATTCTCCCCCCGAGCGGTGGATAAGCTGGCTTCGGCCTCCCCCAGTCTCAGGCGCAACTGATCTTCAGTATCTTTGTGCCGAGCGGCGAAGGCCTTCATATAATCAGTGGTCCGCAGCAGGTCAGTGAAAAGATCGTATTGATTGGCCATGCCACGGAGACCACTCACCAGCTGCAGGCAAACAGACAAACGAGAGAAGCAAAGTTAGAAATCACACCACAAACACACAACACAATGACAAAGAATCAAAAAGCACAAAAATAGTATACCGATTCCACCATCTCGAACATCTTGGCTGAAGGCATGGCAGTAGTCAAGCCGGGTGGAATCTGTTTCAGCTTATCTTCCAACTCTGCGTAGCTAAAAGGGCTAGCGGAGATGCAAGCCGCGTCATTAACAAGATCCCCACCTGATGAGGCGACAGAAGGCGACTCTTGTTCTGGATGTGGGGCCTCAACATTGCCGGACGGATGGGTCTCCCCGGGTGCAACATCATCCGGGACCATCATCGGGGCGGCTGCAGTCTCAGTTGCCATCTCTACTTCGCCCCCCTCCGGATGAGCGTCGTAGGTGGATGAGCAACTAACTTCGATCTCTTGCTGACGATCTTGAAGCCGCCCAAAGAGTCCGGACCTCAGATTGTGCGCCGAGCGAGGCCTCTTTGAAGGTGGCCCCTTCACCAAAACAAGAGCCAGGCGGTCCAGATCGTTAAGGGGCTGACTCTGGCTTTTTGCCCTTGCTTCCTCCATCGGGGCCGCGCAGATGGCTTCAACTGCATCGACATCCGGGGTAGGGGAGCCCGGATGGTTGATGGACGCAGCTTCATCAGCCAAGTTAGCCAGTCGGGCAACCGTTGCCAAGGAGGTACCCGAGTGGTTCAGCCCCGCGACGTGTCCAAGTCCGCTTGAGATGGAGTGGGGGGCAGGATTCACTGGCTCCTCTATTATTACCTCTGCCTCGTGAGTAATTGGCGGAGGAGAAAATTCCTTGGGAGGAGTGGGCTCCTTCACTCCCTTCCCATTCTTCACCAGCTTCCTCTTTTTCGCTGGATCTTTATTTACAGGAGAGGCTGCGCCGCGTTTCTGTCCGGGAGCCTTCCGAAGAGTCCTTTCGTTCTTTTTCTTCTCCCGATTATCCAGGAGTGCTCGACTTTTTTCAGCGTCAGCCTCTTTAGACTCCTGGTAGATCAGGAGATCCTTCACAGTATAATGCTCCCCAGACACTACCTCCTTTGGCATTTTCCTGGGGAGAATGTTGACGACATACTCTTGGGACTCCCGGACAACCGCCATCAGGTTCCGCGCGGTAAGCAGCGTCTTGTAGCACCTCTCCTTGGCGTCTATCTCAAACAACTTATTGAGACAGGCAATAGACGTCTTCTCCACCCAATCCACGATGTGGCCCCTCCTTTCCGGACCTGCATTGACAACAACAAAGACTGAGAATACCATCCGAAAATATCAACAAAGATACAACAAGGTAAAATCCGGACAACAGTCACAAAGCAAACTTACCCGGAATCGCTAAAGAGTAGTTTGGAGAGAAGGGCCTCCCTGGACGCCCTGAGAACCCCGCCTATCCACCCCGGACCGCCACGTGTCCCTTCGCCCCTCTCTTCGTAGAGTCTGGTAGTTCTGTCACCAATTGAAGGGAGGGCAAGTGCGCGGACATACTGAAAATGTCAGTTTTCGCCTTCTTCAGCGAATAGACGAAAAACACCTCCAGCATAGTGAGGTCGAGGCTGTACAGCATGTTTATGATGCTGCATCCCATCAGCACCCGGATGATATTGGGATGAATGAAGACGGGTGGAATCTTGGTAAAATGCAGGAACTCCTTAAACAACGTCGGTAGAGGGAAGCGAAGCCCCGCGTTGAATTGTTCCTTTGAGAAGATAATGGTATTTTTCTCAAACTTCTCAGTCGAAGCAGGCACCTCCTCATCATTCAGTAGTTCCACAATCACGCCATTCGGGATGCAGAACAGGTCCCGGAATTCCTTCACATCCAATTTGTCGGTCGCTTTCTCACGGACATCGCTGGCCCGGGAAGATGAGGTAGCTTTCTTCTTTGAAGACATTTTTTAGGCCGAGATTGAACCGAAACCTACATACAAGAAATGCAACAGTCAAACATAGCCAACCAACCCCACAAACCCTAAACAATAACAACACTCAGAAAAATCTCGCACCACCAATATACCCATTCCAAAAATCCTTGACTCTACTCCAACAAGAAACCCCCAACCCACAAAAACACAGGGGGGCAACGGTAACCCTTAAAACACCCAGTCACAAGCAACACTCGCCCAAACAAATCAGCAACAAATCAACAAACACCAAAGCGCAGAAAAGAAGAGAACAAGGCACAGAGAATACGTACCGAATGTAAGAGAAGAGCAAGGGTTGCAAAACCGCAAGACAAACACCGTCAAAACGCAAATCACCGTCAGGAAAATTCTGGAGTTTTACTCAGAAGAAAGCGAAGGTACGTACAAAGTTGAAGAAGAAAGCAATCTCAGAAAAAAATAGTAGGAAAAAAAGCAACAATGGGCACATCATGCTATTTATAGGGAGACAAGCCCTCGGAAAACCAAACGCCCAAACAACGCCATCATTGAAACGACATGCTGCCTGGGAATACCCAGAGTCGGCGGCTCATTATAAATGCCTTTCTTGGCTCCCGCACCCCCACTCGCCACGTGGCCCAACCAGACGAAAGGTCGACTTCGGTTTCAAAAACCAATTATTTTTTAACCTGCCCATTTTTTCTAAGGCAAAATAGGCAAGTTAAAAAATGAGGGCATTGTAGGGACCCCGCCCTCTGAGAACACGTGGCACGCATCTGGTTGTGACACGTGGCATGTATCTTACAGTGATACATGGCACGCATTGTCATCCGGGTCACCCTCATCCGAACCTTCTTATAAAGCACACATGGCGCACCTTGTATATCCGGACTGCCTCAAGGAAGAGCAAACGACGCTTACAAAGCCTAGGCATCCGGACGACTTCCATAAATACGTCCGCTCCACAATACATCCAGATAACCAACATGGGCTATCCGGATATGATTGTCCGGATCATTGACTAAAGTAAAGTGAGTCTTACACGCTATCGCAACAAACTAGCCATGGCCCACGTCCCATCACCTGCAGAGTGAAAGGACGAGTTGAGGTGACAACAAGTCACTTCCCACGATCATTCTACATGATCACTTCCCACGATCTCTGACAGCAGAATCACCTACCATGGTTTCTGATAGCCGCCAGTAGGGTGGCGATGACCATGCTGCCTCCGAATGTCATCATGACAAACATAAAATATCTCCTTGCCATTAATGAGAGGAACGGTATTTTTGGCACTATATATGAACCTTCGCACAGAGAAGAAGGTAATCTCCTGATACCTAAAAAAAGGCCAACTGATTTGTATCTCCCTCTCTAACCATGGCTAACAAAACCATCGGAGGGTGCGTCCGGACACCCTGTCCGGATGTCTTTTGCAGGTATAACGACTGAATCAAGAACCTATTTTGGTTGAGGTCGCGCATCCATCCATTTGGCAACTACATGGAACCCCAGGAGCGCGAGGTATCAACAGTAATCTCTGATGCTTACATCCCAACAGAGTCCACCAGCGATATCATCTCCATTTCTGAAAGGAGGACGCACCACCGTCATTAGAGACCTGTACCAGCACACCACCTCGGATCATGCCGTACACATTCAGGTTGCTTGGAAGCATCACAACCGGCTAGGTTGATCCTCTACTTGTCCTTCACTGCACCAGCCACACACTATCAGTTTGCTTTGGGAGCATCATAGCCGGCTAGGTTGATTCTCTACTCGTTCTTCACTACACCAGTTGCACACCACCTTGCCTTGGTAGCATCACAACCGACTAGGTAAGTTAGTTTATTTTTATATAGTCTTTCAAGAGAATTTAAGGTTTAGTTTATTTCCACTTTGGATTATTATATTGAGTTGAGTGGGTTGACTTATTCTATTAGTTTCAGCATATGTTTGTTTTAATATGGCAACATGAATCTCACTCTTGTTTAATTTTGATTTATTACATTAAAAATTAGATTTGTGTTTAAAGTTAGTTTTGATTTATCGTATTAAATTCAAAAAATACAATTTTATGTAATTTTTACTTTGAGAAAAAAAACTATATAATTTGATATCTATTTAATTCAGTTTTGATTCATTTAATTATTATTTATTTATTTATTTATTTGCTACTAATTTAATGATTCGTTATTTAGTTATTTATTTATTAATAAGATTGATGCTATGGGTTAAAGATTCAGTTTCCAAAAAAAATAAAAAATAAAAATTCTATTTTGGGTAGTTTGATTCAACTTTAGGTTTAAGTAAAATTTTAGTTTGTCGAAATGATTGATCTTATGTGTTAAATATTAGATTTTAGACTTGCCTTAGTTAGGGTTAAAAAAACGTTTGTTAAACTTAGATTTTATTTTAGTAATGTAAGTTTATTTAAAAAGTTAGTTCCATGAGTTCGTATTTTGTTTTAGTTATATGTATTTATTCACGCGCTATCTATTTATTTATTTATTAATAAGATTAATTTTATAGGTTAGAAATTTAGTTTTAAAATTTGTTTTGGATAGTTTTCAATTTAATTTTGGGTTTAAGTGAAATTTTTGCTCGTTAAAATAGTTAATATTAAGTGTTAAATATTTGATCTTAGGATTACCATAATTAGTGTTTAATTCATTTTGAGCTTAGATTTCATTTTAATAATGTAAATTTATTTAGGAAGCTGATTCCATGAATTCATATTTTGTTTTAGTTTGCTTTCATTTAATTTGATTCATTTTAATTATTTTAGGTGTTTTTTTTTTTTATAATTTTAAGTTATTAATAAAATCAATTCTATATTAGCAGGTGCCTATGTTGAGTTTATTCTAATTTAGCTTCACTCATCTATTCAATTTAGGTATTTTCTATAATGTTAGCTCACTAATAAAATTAATTCTATGATTGAGAATTCATGTTTGCCCTGATTTAATTTGGTCCATTTTAATCAGTCTAGATATGTTTGTGTGTTTAATTGATCACGTGCTAATTCTTGATTATTACTCTTAATTAATATGTTTCTTGAATATTAGTCATCAATTTAATTGATTTAAGTTTGAATAGTTTATTGCTTTGGTGGTCTCTGGTGATTGTTATTCTCAATTGACGTGTTTCTTGAATATTAGTCATGCATTCTTGGTGGGTATTTCGTTACCTTATTTGATCTAAGTTTGAATAGTTTATTGCTTAGGTAGTCTCTAGTAAAATTTACCTTTCAGAGGCCATCGAAAAATAGTGAAGATTGGCCTCCATTCTCACCACTTTAGTTTGCTCGGTTGTAAAGAAAAAAAAAATTGTTTTGTGATTTTGTTTTTCTTTTGTTTCACTTGGTAGTTTGTTTCTCGTGTTTTGTTGTTTTCAGATTAATTTCTTTTATTTTAAAATAAAATAATTTTCTCAAAATATTCCTCATAAAAGTCCATTTTAAAAATCCATTTAGAGTCCTTAGAATCGAAATCTCATTTTCTTAAGTAATATGCAACCATGTTTTGGTCGATTTGCATCCTCCTCAGTTTTCAATAAAAATTTTGGTTTTGAGTGGAATACGAATTCAAGCTTGTAGTCCCAAACAAATGGGATAATTCTAGGCTAGATTTGTGTATATTAATTGGGGAATTGGTGAAACCCCTACATAAGAAAATCTTTTCAAGACTTATTTTTGCTACCACCTTTGCTACTTGTTATAATCATAATTATATCTATTTTTTCTAGGAATTGTATGCAAGAATATGCATGCGATAATTGATGATTTCGTATATTTTGATCATTTTTGCTAGAATAATTAGATAACAAGCATGCTAGGATTTCTTATTTTATTATTTATTGTCTAACCCCTCATGCCTTGTGGAAGCACATTATAAGTTATTCATGCTATCCAAGTACGTCCTCTATCACCCACTTTCTAAATTCTATAAATATGCTTGTCATTGTGAACTATGCCTATGTTTGGTAGTGATAGGGTGTCTTGATACCTATTTCATTGTTTGATTATTTTTTATAAAGCACATGTTGAGTGATATACTATTTAAACTAACTTTGATGTCTTGTGATAACGTTTAAGAAGTAGTCCAGGTATGCACCCTAAATCTCTTTTATGATCATGATTTGAATTTTCTTGTTTAGCGTGCTATTTTTTTGAAATCACCTCACTCTATCTAAGTACCCTTAATCAACCAATTAATTGCCACATTCCTCTCAACTTAGTCAGTAGAGACCTCTTTTTAGAGGGGTGATACCTCTTAGAGGTACCTTCCCAATAGGTAACCTGATCCCTGGACCTAGACTCGGGTTTTTCAAAGACTCGCTTTTCCAAAAACTATGGAGTCACTTCTTTAGGGTTTTTCTTTCTTGTTTTATTTTCCCTTTAAAATAAAAATAAAATAAGTGGCGAGTCCGAATTTTCCAAAACTAAAATTTTTCACCAATAAAAAGAGAGTCATGTCGATCGAGTAGGGGCACACATGAGAAATGCGGGTCCACAAATTGGCGACTCCACTAGGGATTTTGAGGATCAAGCTTCAACACTAGTTGAGAAAAATGTTGCGTTTAATTAATCGATTAGAGAGTACCTCATTTTTTTTAGGCAAGGTGATTTAGTTTACTTGCTTGATGGGTTTGCTATCTTAACATGTCTTTATACTTGTTTGTTGTGCATGATCACTTGATTACTTGCTCACTTAAACATGATTCACTCTCACATATGTTAGATAGGACTTTGTTTGTATGATATCTATCTACTTCGCATGAATGCTTGTTGCATGAAAACTCTTGCTCCTGCATGATTGTATGATTGATTATCTCTATTTACTATCTCACTTTAGATTTTAGGTTTTTCAGATGCACCCACATTCTTCACTGTGCACTTTAGATAATCCTTGAGTATTAAGATATGAGAGAGCCTTCACCGTTAGGAAACCCCCTGGGAAAGCGAGGAAGTGCATGTGTGGAGGTGATGACCACCTTGCATGGAAGCACCCCATCTCCTTAGAGGCTTGTAAAGGGTTGCATATTGCTGGAGGGTACGATCGTTTGTGCTAGGGATCCTTTAACCCACCCATTTTATCTTATAGAGCCACCTCAACCTTATAGGTTTCTATACCCAATTAGGATTTCATTCCTACACGTGGGTGCATCTATGGACCTTCAGAGCTGCCTTGGTCACAATTGATTACTACTCAAAAAGTGCTATTTGATAGCCTATAATTAATCCTTTTAAACACTTTTGAGTAGTAGTTTAGGCCTTTTAACTCAATTGGCATGTTAAGGATCCTTTAAAGCAATTTTAATCACTTTGTGCAAGTTTTGGTGTTTTTGTTAGTATTTTGATCACCAAAGCAAGTCAAGACTGAGGAGAGCTATGAGGAATCTTGGGCAAAGCTTAGAAGTCATTTGCCAAGAGTGAATCCGGATTGCAAGGATAAAAAGCAAAGAGAAGCTGCCATAAAGCATATTCTTGATGACAGTCGTAGCAGCCACTTTTGGAGCACTTTCTGAAGTCCAAATGATGCATGCTATATACCATTTCAAAACTCAAGAAGTCAACAATCCAATGCTTCAAACAGTGTGCAATTCGGAGTTGAAACGAAGAAGTTGTAGCCATTACAAGCCAATCACTCCGAGCTGCAGGAAGCATTTTGCAAAGTGTTGCGAAATCACCCTTTTGTTGCGAAGTGATTTCGCAGCATTTTTATACAGTAAGGTGTTTCTCCTTCTGACGATGCACGATTTATGCCGCGAGAAGGAAGCTTGGAACCTCAAGGTGGAAGCCAACTTCGCAGCCCAGTGAAGATAGCTTGGTGTTGCGAAATTATTTCGCAGCCCTCTTGAGTGTCTGCGAAATCTCGCAGACACCATTTTTCCCCTGCGAAATGGTTCCTGAAGCCTCCCGATATTTGCTACCGACATTGGGAGATATTTTCCATTAGATTTTTGTTGTCTAAATCCCAAAATACTCCTTGTAAGCCTCCAATTACATGATTCCTTAGCTTTTAAGTTAGTAAAAAGACTAAATATCAATGTAATAATTAGTTTTATATTATGTTCATATATATACCTCTCGGGAGCCTGTTCTCAGAGAAGAATTCCTTCTGTAAAGTTTGGGTAAGCAAGTAAAGGTCTTTTCTTTCTACTGCCTTACCTTCTCACTTTGTATTTTCAATTTCTTACTAAGTTATGAATTCTCTGAGGAGTTTTCCTTAGAGAATGAGTAACTAAATCTCTAATTCCTTGGAGCTAAGGTTGTCGGGGAAGGTTCCAAGTGCAAGAATGCAAAGCTTTGTGGTTTTAGCTAGTAATGAATAGGAAGTGAAATCCTTTAGTGATTTCTATGTTTTTAGTTAACTTAAAACACCTTGGAGTCACCTGGGCCAACACTTGGTAAGGCAAGTGATTTCCAACCATGGAAATGCACTAGTTTACCCCTTGCGAGCCTCTGGTAGGTGACTTCAGGGTAGGATTTTCTAGAATAGCCAACACTTGGTAAGCTTTTGGACTCCTAGGAGGCATCCATTAGTTATCTCTTGCGAGCTTTTGACGGGTAATCCAAGGTTAAAGATCACCTTGAATGGTTGAGGCTTAGTGAGAGGCTTAAACCATTGCAAAGTGCATCAGTGAGAGAATTAAAGTGAAATCTAATTGAAGGAGTCTCTGTACATCACCGGTTAGAGAATTGACTATATGTTGAATCTCTAATGCGAGGAAATGAACCATCTGACCAAAGCCATGTCTTTTGCATGAGGAACCACCTCAGTGAACCTAAATCTCCAAGGAATGCTTTTCTTCCTAAATTATTCCAAACTTCTGTTATGTTAGTTAGTTTAAGTCTAAACCTTTACCAATCAAAGTTTGTGTTTTACTTATTAATCTAACCTTGAAATGAAACAAGACCAATTCACTTGGAATTGGTATCATTGATTGCTTGTTAATCATTCCCAGTGAACGATCCTAGAGCCACTATACTATAGTAGCTTTGTCTTTGCTACCCTAGTATATGGTGTTATAGGTTATAAATTTTGTGGATTACTCCCTCAATCAAGGAGCACCAGCTGGACACAAATCAGCTGAGACACCAATTGGGCACGAATCAAATGGCGCCGTTGTCGGGGAATGAGTGTCAAGTTTATAGTGATACCATTTTTGAGCACTTGTGATTTTCATCACAAGTTGGTAAAGTTTTTTTCGCTTTACTAATTTTCATTCTTTCTTTGTTTATTCATAATCTAAGTTTATCTTTTAAAATTTAGTCTAGTTTAATTTTGCTGTTGTAGCCCTGTTTCTCTTATTGTCCTCTGTTTTTTTTTTATTCAAGTTGCAGCTGGATACTAGTTGTGTATGCCAAAGTGGATACGAGACAGTGGAGGAAGGCTTGTTAAGTGTGATACACCTTAGAGGGGAGAATTTGAAGTAATCTTGAATATCATGGAAGCTACACCTGAAGATCAGCATAGTCACCAAGGTCGTCAAGACAATCTCAATGAATTCAGATCAATGAGGGACCGTATGAATCCACCTCGTATGAGTGCACCATCATGTATAGTGCCCCCTATAGAGCAGCTAGTGATCAGACCGTATCTTGTTCCACTTCTACCAACTTTCCATGGGATGGAAAGTGAGAATCCGTATGCACACATCAAGGAATTTGAAGATGTTTGTAATACATTCCAAGAGGGAGGAGCTTCAATTGATTTGATGAGGCTTAAATTATTTCCTTTTACTTTAAAGGATAAGGCCAAAATTTGGCTTAATTCTTTAAGGCCAAGGAGTATCCGCTCTTAGACTGATTTACAAGCTGAATTCCTAAAAAAAAAATTTCCCACTTATAGAACAAATGGCTTGAAAAGGCAAATTTCAAACTTCTCAGCTAAAGAGAATGAGAAATTCTATGAGTGTTGGGAAAGATACATGGAAGCTATAAATGCTTGTCCTCACCATGGCTTTGATACTTGGCTATTGGTGAGCTATTTTTATGATGGTATGTCATCCTCAATGAAGCAACTCCTCGAGACAATGTGTGGAGGAGATTTCATGAGCAAAAATCCAGAGGAAGCTATGGATTTCTTGAGCTATGTAGCTGATGTTTCAAGGGGATGGGATGAACCAACTAAAGGAGAAGTGGGAAAGATGAAGTCTCAGTTGAATGCTTACAATGCAAAGGCTGGGATGTATAATTTAAAAGAAGATGATGACATGAAAGCAAAGTTGGCAGCTATGACAAGAAGATTGGAGGAGCTGGAGCTGAAAAGAATACATGAAGTGCAAGCTGTTGCTGAAGCACCAGTGCAAGTGAAGCTGTGTCCCAATTGTCAATCATTTGAACATTTGGTGGAGGAATGCCCTGCAATTCCAACTGAAAGGGAAATGTATAGAGATCAAGCAAATGTTGTTGGACAATTCAGGCCCAATAACAATGCGCCATATGGAAATACCTACAACTCAAGTTGGAGGAATCATCCAAATTTCTCATGGAAGGCCAGAGCAACTCAATACCAACAGCCGGATCCACCATCTCAGCAATCTTCAAGTATTGAACAAGCAATAACCAATCTCAGCAAGGTAATGGGAGATTTTATTGAAAAGCAAGAAGCCACCAATGCTCGAGTCGATCAAAGAATTGATAGAGTGGAGAGTATGTTGAATAAAAGGATGGATGGAATGCAAAATGATATGAACCAAAAGTTTGATAACATCCAATATTCAATTTCAAGGCTTACAAATTTGAATACACTACAAGAAAAGGGAAGATTTCCTTCTCAACCTCACCAAAATCCCAAAGGTGTCCATGAAGTGGAAAGCCAAGAGGGACAATCATCACAGGTCAAAGATGTGAAAGCCTTGATCACTCTAAGGAGTGGTAAGAAAATTGAGCAGCCAACACCCAAGCCACATGTTAAGAAAGAAGAAGAGATAAAGAAAGGGAAGGAAATGGAAGATAAAGAGAGTGAGATCAATGAAGAAAAGAAGGACTCTGATGCAACAATGAATGCAATTCCAGAGAAGGAGCTTCTGAAGGAAGAAATGCTGAAGAAATCAACTTCTCCACCTTTTCCTCAAGCATTACATGGAAAAAAGGGGATTAGAAATGCAGCTGAAATCCTTGAAGTATTGAGACAAGTGAAAGTTAATATTCCACTGCTGGATATGATCAAACAAGTTCCAACGTATGCAAAATTCCTAAAGGACTTGTGTACTATCAAGAGAGGGTTGACTGTAAACAAGAAAGCCTTCTTGACTGAGCAAGTAAGTGCAATCTTACAGTGTAAGTCCCCTTTGAAGTACAAAGACCCTGGAAGTCCTACCATTTCAGTCATGATTGGAGGAAAGGTAGTTGAGAAAGCCTTGTTAGATTTGGGAGCAAGTGTGAATTTGCTTCCATACTCTGTCTACAAGCAATTGGGACTTGGAGAGTTGAAGCCAACAGCAATCACTTTATCTCTGGCAGATAGATCAGTGAAAATTCCAAGAGGGGTAATTGAGGATGTATTGGTTCAAGTGGATAATTTCTACTATCCAGTAGATTTTATTGTTCTTGATACAGATCCTACTGTAAAGGAAGCTAATTTAGTTCCTATCATCCTTGGAAGGCCATTTCTTGCAACTTCAAATGCAATCATCAACTGTAGAAATGGGCTTATGCAACTCACTTTTGGTAACATGACACTGGATCTCAATATTTTCTATATGTCTAAAAAGCAAATCACTCCGGAAGAAGAAGAAGGTCCAGAAGAGCTATGTATTATTGATACTTTGGTGGAGGAGCACTGCAATCAACATATGCAAGACAAGTCGAATGAAAGTCTTGAGGATATTGAGGAAGGTTTTTTTGAATCTCCTATTGGGCTAGCTACTCTACAAAGTTGGAGAAAGATAGAAGAAATTCTACCTTTGTTCAATGAAGAAGAGGAGGCAGCTGTTGAAAAAGAAATTCCAAAACTCAATCTGAAGCCTTTACCTGTGGAGCTGAAATATACATATCTTGAAGAAAATAATCAATGTCCTGTTGTAATATCTTCATCTCTGACCAGTCATCAAGAGAATTGTTTAATGGAAGTTCTCAAGAGGTGTAAGAAGGCAATAGGATGGCAAATATCTGACTTGAAAGGCATTAGTCCTTTAGTTTGTACTCATCATATATATATGGAGGAGGAAGCAAAGCCAATTTGTCAATTTCAAAGAAGGTTGAATCCTCATTTACAAGAGGTGGTGTGAGCTGAGGTGCTGAAGCTACTTCAAGCAGGAATCATTTACCCTATATCTGATAGCCCTTGGGTGAGTCCTACTCAAGTGGTACCAAAGAAGTCAGGGATCACAGTGGTTCAAAATGAAAAAGGGGAAGAAATTACTACACGCCTCACTTCAGGTTGGAGGGTGTGTATTGATTATAGAAAGCTGAATGCTGTCACCAGGAAAGATCATTTTCCATTGCCATTTATTGATCAAGTGTTGGAGAGAGTCTTTGGACATCCATTCTATTGTTTCTTGGATGGGTATTCAGGGTATTTTCAGATTGAAATTGATTTGGCAGATCAAGAAAAGACCACTTTTACATGTCCATTTGGAACATATGCTTATAGAAGAATGCCTTTTGGTCTATGCAATGCACCTGCTACATTTCAAAGATGTATGTTGAGTATTTTCAGTGATATGGTGGAGCGAATTATGGAGGTTTTCATGGATGACATCACCGTATATGGAGGTACATTTGAGGAATGCTTGGTTAATTTGGAAGTAGTTCTTCATAGATGCATTGAAAAAGACCTGGTGCTCAACTGGGAGAAATGCCATTTTATGGTACGTCAAGGAATTTACCTTGGCCATATCATCTCTGAAAAAGGCATTGAAGTTGATAAAGCAAAGGTGGAGCTTATTGCCAAATTACCATCTCCAACAATTGTGAAAGGAGTAAGGCAGTTCCTTGGCCATGCAGGGTTCTATAGGAGGTTTATAAAAGGTTTTTCAAGTCTTTCAAAACCTCTTTGTGAGCTGTTAGCTAAGGATGCTAAGTTTATATGGGATGAAAGGTGTCAGAATAGCTTTGATCAACTGAAGAAATTTTTAACAACAACTCCAATAGTGAGAGCCCCTAACTGGCAATTACCTTTTGAACTGATGTGTGATGCCAGTGACTTTGCTATAGGAGCTGTGCTTGGCCAAAGAGAAGATGGGAAGCCCTATGTGATTTACTATGCAAGTAAAACACTAAATGAAGCTCAAAGGAACTACACAACTACAGAGAAAGAATTGTTAGCTGTGGTATTTGCTTTGGACAAATTTCGAGCTTATTTAGTGGGGTCTTTCATCATTATCTTTACTGACCATTCAGCCTTGAAGTATTTATTGACAAAGCAAGACGCAAAAGCAAGGTTGATTAGATGGATTCTTTTGTTACAAGAGTTCGATCTTCAAATCAAAGATAAGAAAGGAGTGGAGAATGTAGTAGCTGACCACTTGTCAAGGTTAGTTATAGCACATAATTCCCATCCCTTGCCTATCAATGATGATTTTCCTGAAGAATCACTCATGTTCCTAGTGAAAACTCCTTGGTATGCTCATATTGCTAATTATTTAGTAACTGGTGAAATTCCAAGTGAGTGGAATGCATAGGACAGGAAGCACTTCTTTGCCAAAATTCATGCTTATTATTGGGAAGAGCCCTTTCTCTTTAAGTATTGTGCAGATCAGATTATTAGGAAGTGTATCCCTGAAGATGAGCAGCAAGGGATTCTATCTCATTGTCATGAGAATGCATGTGGAGGCCACTTTGCCTCTCAGAAAACAGCCATGAAGGTATTGCAATCAGGGTTTACTTAGTCATCTCTTTTCAAAGATGCCCACATCATGTGTAGGAATTGTAATAGATGCCAAAGGCTTGGAAAGCTAACAAAAAGAAATCAAATGCCTATGAACCTCATTCTGATAGTTGAGTTATTTGATGTATGGGGCATTGACTTCATGGGACCTTTCCCAATGTCTTTTGGTAATTCTTACATCTTGGTGGGGGTAGATTATGTTTCTAAATGGGTTGAGGCAATCCCCTGTAAACAAAATGATCACAGGGTGGTTCTCAAGTTTCTTAAAGAGAACATTTTCTCAAGATTTGGGGTGCCCAAAGCCATAATCAGTGATGGAGGTGCTCATTTTTGCAACAAACCTTTTGAAGCTCTGTTATCCAAGTATGGAGTGAAGCATAAGGTGGCCACACCTTATCATCCTCAGACTTCCGGGCAAGTTGAGCTAGCTAACAGGGAAATAAAGAACATCTTGATGAAAGTGGTGAATTTCAACAGAAAAGATTGGTCTATTAGGCTTCATGATTCATTGTGGGCATATAGAACAGCTTATAAGACTATTCTTGGGATGTCTCCCTATCGTCTTGTCTATGGCAAAGCATGCCATCTCCCTGTGGAAGTTGAATACAAAGCTTGGTGGGCAATAAAGAAGCTGAACATGGACTTGATTAAGGCAGGAGAAAAGAGATTTCTAACCTTAATGAGATGGAGGAATTAAGAAATAATGCTTATATCAATTCCAAAGTTGCAAAACAGAGGATGAAGAAGTGGCATGATCAACTTATCTCCAACAAGGAATTTCAGGAAGGGCAAAGAGTTTTGATGTATGACACAAGACTCCATATCTTTCCTGGGAAGCTTAAGTCAAGGTGGATTGGCCCGTTCATTATTCACCGAGTATGGTCCAATGGAGTGGTGGAATTATTGAATTCCAATGGCAAGGATAGCTTTAAAGTCAATGGATATCGTCTCAAGCCATTCATGGAGCCATTCAAATCAGAAAAGAAGGAGATCAACCTCCTTAAGCCTCAAAAAGCCTAAGTGAAAAAGGGTTTGCTGGATGTGGTTTTACCACAGTCCAAAATTTTTGTAAATTTTGTAAATTTTCAAGTTGTTTCCATACTTTTGATCTTAGTTTTTGATCTTAAATCATGTTTTTAGGTGTGTTTTAATCGTTTTAAATGATCCCAGGTGGAAGAAATTTCAAGGAGATTGAAAGAAAAAAATCGGGGCGAAATTGGAGCCGAAACAGAGCAAAAACAGAGGAAAAACAGAGCTCTGCGAAATTTTGCAGAGTGAAGGAAACTTTTGCGAAATGAGCATTTTGTTGCCAAACCATTCCGCAACACTGTAGAAGTTTCTGCGAGTGTGTTTTGTAGCTACGAAAGTGAATTTGGCACACGAGTGCCACTTCGCAGTACAGTAGCATTCATTTCGCAGCTGCGAAACGCATTGCGAAGTGGAAAAGCGTGATTTCGCACCAAAAGTTCCATTCCGTAGGGTATTTCGCAATTGCGAAAGTGGTTTTGGCACACGAGTGCCACTTCGCAGCACAGTAACATCAAATTCGCAGCTGCGAAACCCACTGCGAAGTTGCTGCGAAAATGACATTTTGCTGCGAAATTGGCGTTTTGTTGCAAAACTTAAACTGACCCTTAGGCTTCCGTTTTTCCTATTTATACCGGTCATTTGAGCTGCGAAAAGGGTTTTAAAAATCAAAGCACCATTCTCGCAGCCTGTTCGTCTTCTTCAACCAGCCACGCCGTCCGAGCCTCCGGTCACCTTCTCCGATCAGCAACGCCGGCCAAGGTTTGATAGCCCAAAATGGCGCGAACACAAGGGGCTAAGTCTTCATCTCCTTCGAACCGTAAGAAGAGTCTGCGAAAGGAGCCAAGTCCAGGTTTTGCTCCAGAGCCTTCGCCGTCGAGACCAATTCCACCTCCGGTGAAGCCCGCGCCACCAAAGCCGCTGGCAAGACGATACCTTACCAGGTCAGGCGGTCGGCCGTTGCAGAAGAAACCTAGGGTGGAGAGCTCAGAACCCATCGATTTGACTGAGCAATCTCCAGAGCCTTCCCCAATTCCATCACCGGTTCAAACTCCAGTGCCGTCTCCGGTTCCTTCGCCGAGTCCCCTGCCAGTTCCATCGCCGGTACCATCTCCGGCGCCGCAAGAAAAATCTCAGGAGCCTCAAGCGCCGCTTCCCGAGCACCAAATTCAAGCTGAACCAGCTCTAGAAGAAGTAATTAGGAGGCCAATGCTACCTCAGCCCCCAATTGAGGGAAACTTGGATTATCGAACTCGGGCATTTCATTCCGAGCTTTGCTTCGACTTAGCAGCATTTAGAGTGAGGCCAGAGCTTGCCCAATCATTCTAGCTGCTGAGGAGGTATCATATGGAGCAACTGCTAGCTCCAAGAGACTTTTTCTATCCCCGGATAGCCACAGATTTCTACCAGTCCATGACAACCAAAGAGGTCAGAAATCCAACCTTGATTCATTTCACAATCGATGGGAGACATGGTATATTGGGAGCACGACATATTGCTGAAGCCCTGCAAATTCCTTTTGAGCCAACCCAATTCGATAATTTTAGAGCTTGGGCAAATCCTACTGAGCTAGAGATGGTGTGCACCCTTTAGAGAGGAGCTGCAAATCGATCACATCTGCTGAGGGGGGAGCTTCCTCCAGTTATGTTTTTGATTGATGCCTTTTTGCGCCATAATATCTATCCATTGCAGCATTGGACCCAAAGAAGGGGAGTTCTCCTGGAAGCTCTGTACAAGATGTCAGAAGGATTCTTCTTTGGGCCTCATCATCTGATCATGGCAGCCCTTCTCTATTTTGAAGAGAAGGTTCACAAGAAGAAGCTTCAGAGAGCAGATTGCATTCCCCTCCTCTTCCCAAGGCTGTTATGCCAAATTTTGGAGCATCTGGGATACCCCTCTGAGCCTCAGCTGGAGAGAAAGCGAATATGCCGTGAGCCATTCACTCTTAATAAATGGAATAATATGACGGCCTACAAAGTTGATCAGCCTGGGCAGCCTCAACCAGCTGCAAGGAAAGCCTCCCCAAGACGTGTACCTGAGGGTATAACAGTTGCTGCTCCTGCCATTCCTAGAGCTCCACCAGCTGCGCCTGCTTCATCTCAGCCATCCACATCAGTTGAGCCGAGGATGGCCATTCCTATATCTGAATATTGAGAGTTGTGCCGTGCTTTGGAGACTCTTACAGCTTCTCAGAGCAATCTTGCTCAGGAGATGGCAGCCATCAGAACATGCCAAGAGCAGATGTTAGCCTCTCAGGCTCAACAAGCTGCCATCTTAAGGCAGTTCCAAGTCCATTTCGATCTGCCACAAGCTGTAGAGCCCTCCACTGATACACCAGCAGAGCCACACCCTCATCCTTCAGAGTCTCATCCTCCAGAGCCCCAAGCCCCAGCTGATGCACCTACTGAGGAGGCAGATCCTTCTGCCTAACACCACCACCCCACTCATCAGACTATATTTTATATCTAATATTTTTATGTTTTTCATTTTTTTAGTTGAAAAGAAATCCTAGTATTTTGGTACTATATTTGGGATTCCTTATATTACTTGTCTTTTGCATTGTAATCAAATGAATTTAAAGTAATACAAGTTGAATATTTCGTGTTAAAAGTTAGCATTAAGTTATTCTTATTTCCTTTTCTCACAAATTCTATTCTTTTTGAAACATGTGGTTTTCCCCAATCAATATTCGAATTTGATTTCAGCAAGGAGGTACCACTTCCTCCCTTTTATTACAGTCACTCAAATCACATTGAGGACAATGCTCAGTTCGGTTGGGGGGTATGAGGAAGGAAGTAGTCTAAATCTTTTTGGTATTGCAATTATATTGGTTAATTAGTTGTAGTTTTTACTTTTTACTCTTGTTACTCTATTCTCCATGAATTTTGAGGAAAAATTTTCAAATTAAACCAAGAGAAATTGAACTGTTGTTTTTCACTTGACTTAGAGTATGGATTATGCTTACTAAAGTGGTTCAATTGTTGAAACTTCTACTAAAATTGAATTGAGTTCTTCCACTTTAAGCTATCCACACACTGTGCACATTAGATTCCGATTATAAGATGAAAAACTATTTCCCTCTTGACTTAGGATAATTTTGGGACTTGGTATATTTGACCTCATTTGATAAAAATTGAAACACCCTGCAAAAGGCCAATGAGCCTTTGAAATAAAGAAAGTTGTTTGCTTGCCTTGAAACCCGAGCAAGGTCTGAGGGGCATATGGTGAAAATCTTTAAAGCCTGGTGCCCTAAGCCTTAATTGGTTGGGAGACACCGACCTCAATGCTCGTTATAAAGGTGAATAGGTAAAGTTAGCATATGGTAGATGCTTGGGTATTAGAAATTCATTCTTAAAAGTCCGGGGAAAAATCCGAGGAGTTAGTGGTTGAAAGATCCTTAAAGCTTGGTGCCCTAAACCTTAATTGGTTGGGAGTCATCGATGGACCCCCATTACATGGACAAGTCAGAAAGAGTACCCCATAAAGCTACCTTGAAAAAAAAAGAAAAAAAAAAAAGAAAAAAAAAGAAAAAAAAGAAAGGTGCGTTCTTTTCTTATTGATTATGGTCAGATTATTGCTAAAGTGTTGAAAAGAGATAGGTTGGGGGGTGAGACTAGTTTAGCATATTATTCTCGGAAGCTAAGGAACCAATACACATAGATTTGTGTGGAAGACTAAAGTTTGATTCTTAGAAAGTGGAAATGATTTTAAAACTTCAGTTTGCATAATGCACTCCCTTGATTGACAGTGTTCAGCATAGGTGTTATGACTCTTGTTGAGATTTGGGTTTGTATTTCTTTAGTGATTCATGTGAGAATTAGATCATCATGCCACTTGAGAATTATTTCCTTTCAGCATGATGTTGTAAATTTTAGATTAGTTTGTTTTTATTTTTATTTTTCTCTCCTATATTGCTAAGGGACTAGCAATATGTCGGTTGGGGGGAGTGATTACTACTCAAAAAGTGCTATTTGATAGCCTATAATTAATCCTTTTAAACACTTTTGAGTAGTAGTTTAGGCCTTTTAACTCAATTGGCATGTTAAGGATCCTTTAAAGCAATTTTAATCACTTTGTGCAAGTTTTGGTGTTTTTGTTAGTATTTTGATCACCAAAGCAAGTCAAGACTGAGGAGAGCTATGAGGAATCTTGGGCAAAGCTTAGAAGTCATTTGCCAAGAGTGAATCCGGATTGCAAGGAGAAAAAGCAAAGAGAAGCTGCCATAAAGCATATTCTTGATGACAGTCGTAGCAGCCACTTTTGGAGCACTTTCTGAAGTCCAAATGATGCATGCTATATACCATTTCAAAGCTCAGGAAGTCAACAATCCAATGCTTCAAATGGTGTGCAATTCGGAGTTGAAACGAAGAAGTTGCAGCCATTACAAGCCAATCACTCCGAGCTGCAGGAAGCATTTTGCAAAGTGTTGCGAAATCACCCTTTTGTTGCGAAGTGATTTCGCAGCATTTTTATACAGTAAGGTGTTTCTCCTTCTGACGATGCACGATTTATGCCGCGAGAAGGAAGCTTGGAACCTCAAGGTGGAAGCCAACTTCGCAGCCCAGTGAAGATAGCTTGGTGTTGCGAAATTATTTCGCAGCCCTCTTGAGTGTCTGCAAAATCTCGCAGACACCATTTTTCCCCTGCGAAATGGTTCCTGAAGCCTCCCGAT
>NC_081823.1:20025000-20120000 GCF_030704535.1 Vitis vinifera | reverse complement strand
TTGAAATTCGAAAAATTGAGCTCCCGATTGCACCATTCTGTTGGATCAGCTCCAGAGTATTTTGGAAATTCCAATTTTGCCATTTTGGAAGAAAAAATTTGTCTGCCGCTGTCGTTCTCTTCTCGCTGTGGCCGGACAAATCCTTCTCGCCCATTGTTGTGATTGTTGGAGCTTTCCCTGGTTGAAAGCAAAATTTCGGACAGCCTGTTGACGGTGTCTTCAAGTCGTTGTATTCCGTCTTGAACGCCGCCGAGTCCAGCCTCCAAGGCTTCAATCCTCTCTTTGTTGGTTGCCATTGTAACCGAGCTCTGATACCAATGTTAGGTCCCAGCCAAAGCTCCTAGAACAAGGATGAAATATTCTCTTCGGGTGAGAACAGACCACAAGGTTTGGAACACTTTTCTCATATCCTTTCTTATTTATTGAAAGAGTTTAAATACATATTTTATCTAACCACTCTTCCTAAACTTACGACCACGACTATTGTGCACAAACAGAAACTAAATCATGGCAGCAGAAATAACAAACTAGCAGAAGAATAGGACTTCAACTAAAATAAAGACAACACCACAGACTTCTTCTCCAAGCGTTGCAGCTCAAGACTCAGTCCAAATATTTCTGATTTGGCCGAGAAACACGGTGAGTTCTTCGTGGTTTATCAAGGCTCCGAGGTGTTTTCACATGATCGATAACACCCACGAGCACCATATGAGGTTCAATAATTGTCGTTGCCTTGATCTTTATGCATGAGTGACAACAGGTGGTGAGAAACCAAAATCTCAGGAGACTCCATCCTTTGAATCAAGACTGGTCAGTTCCATGGAAGCTTCCCAGTTCAGGTTGATAGGAATGAACATCACCAAAAAAATTCTAAAACTCAAGCACGCCTCGCCTGCCCATCTGTTGCGCAAGTAACAATGTTTTCGATTACCCATGTAAGACCTGAACTTTGCTTGGAAAATATTGTTAACATGACTAGATTCAAATGAGAGTCTTTCATACCCAGATTCCCCATCCCACAATATGATCCGCCTATGCATCGTGAGAGAATCTGTGAGCTTTTCCATGGTTACTTTTTGAAGCACTGCCATTTACACTATGATTTCTTACATTGTCTCCAATAGACCCCACCAAACACATATTTCGTAACCACATTTGCATGGCTTCAGTTGTTGATCAATCAAATTCATCTCTTCAACGTGAAGAGGGTAAGCTTCAATCTCTTTTTCATTGTACATGCGTTGTCACTCCTGTTTAACTCAATACCCAACACACTGCCAACTTTGGATGATAAACTTCTTGCGTGTAAGCCTCTCTGTTTACAGATATCAAAAGCATAACACATGCCCATAGTTGAAGTAGTCGAGCTTAGGAAATCTACTTCTTCACTAGCTTATCCAAATGGCCCATAGCCAATCTCTAACATCATCAGCTGGTGATACACACAATGCTATGCACCCAAAACACCCACAAAAAAGATAACAAGAAAACGGAGCATGAAGAAAAGAAACAAAAATGAGCCAATGAAAGCTACATTTCACGTTTCATTCCAAGGAACTCAGATTGGTGGGAGGAAGGCAAGCAGATTGAAACCAAAAAAGAGAACCAAATCTCCAAATAAGGCCAAGTGAAACAGAGCTTCATTGGGCCCAAAAAATACTAAAATAAACAGTGACTGAAATGATAGAAATGAGCATATTCAACAAACTAGAAATCAGCAAAACTCATGTGCAAACTATGTTAGTCGTAATCAAATGAGCAAGCCAAAACCTCAAGCAACAAAAAAAGAAGACAAATGGCATAGAAAATGAAGGTGAACAAGAAAATATCCAACAAACTCACCTGTAATAACCAGGTATTTTAAGCCACGTAAGAATTTCTAGTTTGAAAAGTCTTCTTTTGAGTGGTGGGTGAAAAGTATAAAAAAAAAAAAAAAAAAAGTGATTGAAGAACACGTGTTAATTTTGGATTGGCAGAATTTGAATTATTTTGTTAGTCAATCAAGCAAGTTGAAAATTTTGTGCCACGTCAGCCTTATGGTAGAAAATTTCTTAGGATCGTAGAAATTGAAAATTTTCGGAAACAAAAAATGAAAACGAAAAATAAAAAGGAATTAATTAAAATTAACTAGAACTAATTAAGTAAAAATTAAATTTAATTACTTTATAATAAAATTGAGAAAATTAAATTTTTGGGTGATGTTTAATAAATTAATTTGTGTGTTGTTAAAAATAAAAAAAGAAAAAAAATGAAATGAAATGAATTGGAAATGAAATGAGAAATGAAACAAAGCAAATGAAATAAAAAGAAAAAGAAAATAATTCAAAGGCTTTTGGTGTGGGTTGTGGGCTTGACTGGTGGTTGGATTAAAAACAAAGGAATTGGGTTTTTAAAAAAGAAAAGATAAAAGAATAGAAAGTGGCAAAAAGGGGAGCTCAAGCACAATGGGGAGAAGTTTTTCGTTGGATCTTTGACTGGCCGTTTGGATGGCCGAACGTCCTCCGTTTCACTTGAAAATTGGAGAAAGTGTTCTACTCAACGAGAGAAATGATTTTATGGTGGCCGGTCTTGATTTTAACGGTTTGATTAGTAGATCATGTGGTAGGGAAACCTAACCCTAAAACTTTAATGAAGTGCGTTTTTTTCTTGAAAAAAAATTGTAGAACTTGTCGTTATGAGTTGAATAGGTAATGTTTGTGATATAGAAATTTTATTGGTTGATTGGGATTATTTTTTTGGAATTTTTGTGATTTTGGGAAATTTTTTTGGTTGATAAATGATTGCTTTTAGGTTGTTAAAATTATTGGAATTGTTGGAAAATTTCAAAATTTTGGTATAGTTTCTAATTTATTGATATTTGAATTTTTTAGAATTTGTTGGAATATATTTTTTGTAATTTTATTGTGGAAAAATAATTATATGTAATTATTGGAATTGTTGGAAATTACGAAATTGTGGTATAATTTCTAATTTATTGATATGTGAATTTTTTTGGAATTTGTTGGAATATTTTTGGTAATTTTATTGTGGAAAAATAATTATATGTGATTATTGAAAATTGTTGGAATTGTTGAAAAATTATGAAATTGTGGTATAAGTTATAATTTATTGATATGTGGATTTTTGAGAATTTATTGGAATATTTTTTATAATTTTATTGGAGGAAAATAATTATATTTGAATATTGAAATTTTTGGAATTTTTTGGGAAAATTTGGAATTTTGGTATGATTGTAATTCCAATGATATTGGTGATACTTGTGAATGAGGATAATTAACCTCATGGCATGCATTTGCATCAGAAATGATAAAAACTATGAAAAGTGCATGAAATGGAAAAATAAAGAGAAAAATGAATAGTGATGAAAAGTAAAGGCTCGTGTGACACGAATTAAGAAGGAAGAGAGATCCCTATGGTGAAAGACCCAAAAGTTTACCCCGGGAAGAATCCAAATGGGGAGTGTATTTGGGTGCGGATGCGTATCCTTCGATGAAAGCCCGAGAACGATAGTACATTGTATGACTGTGTGTCACATATTCATATGCATTTTCTTTAATTGTTAAAAATTGTGGAATTGTGTATAATTATAGAGATTAAAATATGTGGCTTGATCAATATTGATGAATGTTTCTTTTGTGCTCATTGAAACTTAGTAATCCCCATTAACCCCTTGGGTGTTAGGCACCTTACTGAGTAATGTGGAATGCTCACCCTTTCTTTTTGTACATCTTTTTAGATGCAGATATCACTTCTGAGGATCCACAAGTGGGATAGGGAGGACTTCAAGATGCCCCTAGAGGTTTTGGAGCTGCCTAGTGGAGTGTGGTGTATTCGTTGTGTTTGTTGGATTGGAACTTGTTTTAGTAAATTGTAAACTATGGATTTGTAATAAGACCCTAATTTGATTAAATTGTTTAATTGTGAACTTTTATTTTTGAACTGTATTGATAATTATTATATCTTGTTGCTTTTGAGTAGTGATTGAGATATTATTAGTTGGTGGGAACTCTAGTGTGATGTATGTGTAGAAAAAAAAATCAGAATGTTTTGGTTGACTGTCAACGTGGATTAGGAGGAACCCTTAAGGTCAAACCTTGACTTGGGGTCATGGGCTAAATTTTGGGTAGCCTAGAATTTGGGTCGTGACATCACCTGAGAAATCCTTTAAGCAACAAAACTTGTTGAACTTCACCATGCTCTCCTTTTAGTACCCAATCCTCCTCTCTTTTCTAGTTCTCTTCTCCCTACTCCAATATTTTTTTTCTCAAGCTGCCCCCCACTTCGTCTAGCTCTCCCAATTTTTTTTTAGCTTCCCGTCCCCTGTTTCTTCCTTCTCCTATAAGCTACTACCAGCTTCACTACTCTTGGTCCAGTGAAAACGTCACCACCCTCAACCACCACCATGGCGAGTTGGTAATCCTTGCCACACGTCCCATGCTGCTCGGTATCGTCCCCCACTCCAAAAACCCATTGCCAGCTCTTCCTGGGGTGGTAAAAAAAGAAAAAAAAAACATTTAGTCCATAAAGGGGTCTACATATTAATTATTGAAATTTTAATTAAAATCACTCATATTATATATATATATATATATATATATATATATATATATATATATATAAAGATATCCTTTCATATATATGTTTAAAATTGAAATTATATTAATAATTATTAAAATTTTAAATAATTAATCTACTATAACATTTTTACTTTTTAAAACACTTACAAAAATCTATGAGACAAAAAGAAATTGATTTTTTATATTTATCTTATTTAAAATTAAATAATTTTTAATTAAGTATTTTTTAAGTAATCTTAAAAATTTTGAAAATAATAAAAGTTAAAAATAAAAAACTATCCCAAAATTTTTTACTTTATAATTGCAAAATATTTAAGGAATTAGTAAGTAATGTTGTAAGATGTTAAATAGAAAACAAAACAAAACAAAACAAAACAAAAAGCCTTTTCTAAATTCTCCGCAACTCAAACACTAGTTCCCTAGTTGGATTGCACTGCTTGGTGCACCCTGTATATCAGTAAGCAAGTGAATTACCCGATACTTAGTGTGCGAGTCCTTGCCAGACAACCTCTTGTACCATGTTGTGTGATCAATAAAATATGAGTTGGGAAGAGTACTGTAACCCATGCGTGTATCTTGTGGCTTAGAAAAAGGTTGGCCTAGAATGTGTCTACATGTTGCACATATGCAAAAGCTTGAGACCACCTCCATCATTCTAAACCCATCACCATATTTATTGTCGCCAGTTGTTTTCGCCATCATCGTTGATTGCCACCGACTATCACCGACTGCACCATTGCTCATTCATCATCAAGACCCATGCAGCACAAAGAGCTCCTATTGCAAACTCACACTAGTTGCTTGCCGCAGATGTCACACTAGTTGATTGCCCCACACGGTGGTCCCTTTTCGCCGCACACGGTGGTCCCTTGCCCCTACACACGGTGGTCCCTTGCTCCTACACATGCTGGTCCCTTGGTGCTCTACAATGCCGCAAAAAGAGCAAAATAGGTATGTTATCACCATTTTATATTTTTATTTTATTTAGTTTTAGGATTGCTTGCTTATTAATTAGATATAGCAAAACAAGGGCATGAGAAGGAATAGTAATGGCTAGTATGGAATTAGAAATTGAGTGATAAGGTTAGTAACTTTGTCTCACCACAATCATAAAAATGACAAAAGAAACCGATTCTTGTCACTTGTGCCTTTGGGTTGTCTTAACCAGTAAAAAGACAAGTATATTCTTTGAGCTTTTCTATTGAAGTATTCTACCTTTGTTTGAATGGAAACTTGGTTGTGTTTGGAGCTATTTCATTAGAGTTGTTAGCCCATATCGCCTATCCTAAATTGAATTCATGAATGCAGTGGTTAGCTTACCACTAGTTATTCAACCCTTGCTAATATTTAAGGTTATGTTTGGTTTTCAAAAAATTTGACCGAAAATGTAAAAGAAATAAAATAGAGATGAAAAAAAGAAAGGAAAAAAAGTTAAAAAAAGTTAAAGGAAAATAAAAAAGATACAATGCGTTCCCACTCGATGGCATGACTCGCTTTTTCTTTTTTTCTTTTTATTTGGTGAAAATTTGATTTTTTTTAAAAAGACTAAGTCGCCACTTATTTTTGTTTTATTTTTTTAAGGGAAAACAAAATAAGAAAAAAAATCCTAAGTGTGACTCCTTATTTGAGACAATCTGTGAAAAACCAAAGTCGGGTCTGAATGTCAGGTTACCTATTGGGAAGGTACGGTGGTAAGCCGTAACACTCCTCTAAGCTCATATACATATGACCTCTACTAAATGAATTAAAGGAATTGTGGCAATTAATTAATTAATTAATTAACTATGGATACCAAGAAAAATAATCAATGTATAAGTCATGGTGAAAATCAATATACACAAAAATAATGATGAAATCTAATTACCCGAATACATAAAATAAATAACAAGAAAATTATGCAAAATGATTTATTGAACTAAATAAAAAAAATATTTAAAAAATAGTTTTCAAGAAATTTCAAAGGATTTTATTAAAAATGATTTTGAATTAATGATTTCAATTTATTTATCTACAAAAAAGAGTCAATTTATTTTCTCAATTTCATTTGTATTCAATTTTCAAAAAAAAGTTATTTACACTTATTGTATCAAAAGAATTTATTACAAAATTTCAATTTGGGTACAAAAATTATTTTTACTTGCTTTTACTAAAACAGAATGAATTTTTACAATTTTATTTATAGAAGTATTTCAATTTGTTTTCATTTAAGAAAAGTGACTTATACAAATATATATATATATATATATATATATATATAACTTTATTTGCAAAAGAATTTTTAATTAAAAATTAATTTTTGGGACAACTTTATTTACAAAACAATTTTTGGACAATTTAAAAAAAAATCAAATTCTATTAAAAAACTTTTTTTTTTCTAAAAGCATTTTTCTGAATTTGTATTAATAAAAAAACTTTCTTATATTAAGAAAAATATTTTAAAATTATTATTTTATTAAAACATATTTACTGAATTATTCCTCTTATTTAAACAAAATTTCTGATTTGTTCGATAGTCAAATTTTGTACACACTCAATAAATATATACAAACGAATATTTACAAGAACTAATAAAAATAAAACCAAATAAAAGTGGGAAATACAATATGTACCCAAATAAGCTTACGACAAGCTCAATGCTCCATTTACAACTTTTCGAGTCTCACTTTCTTTCATCAAATTTCATACTCCACGTGTCATAAATTCATACTCAACCAACAGATTTGTAGAATGGATCCATGCAAAAGAAAAAACAACCCAAAGTGTAAATATCCAAAAATATGTAGAGTCCAAAATAATTATTCAAGCCTAAATTCAAACTTCAAATTAGTCCAATAAATTTCACCAATTAAAAATGGGTTCAAATTAACAAATATAACCCAATAAAAATACCTTACATGTCATATACCATAATCTAAAGTTTCCAAATTAATAACCAAAATATAAACTCAATTAATCAAACCTAAAACATGATAAATTAAAATAAATCTCATTAAGCCTAAATTTAATATCCCATAATCCAAGCCCAATTTAATATGCAAACCTAAATCCACAACTATAATCAACCCAATTTAATATGCAAACCATATAATTCAAAATATACCACAATATTATATCATATCCAAATTAAATCATTCAAATGAGCACAACCATATAAATTATCAACTAATTTAGCCCATATTAACAAATTCCAAATTAATTCACCAACAATAAATTAGCCCAAATTTCATATTAATTAACAAAGCTCAAATTTCAAATTAATTCAAAAATCCAAATTTCACAAACAACCATTACTATTAAAATCAAAGCAAGAAAAAATAAAATAAATCAAAATGAATTTACACTTTTTTTGGACACCATGAGTAAAACTTGGGGCTGGCAGTGGTTGGGAGATGGAAAATGCATTAAATTAAAATAAAGATAAAAAAAGATAATAAAATAAAGAAAGAGAATGAGAGAGATGGGGGATGAAGGGTGCTGGAAATGGAGATGGCATCGCCTGTGGCAACTCGTCGACGATGACCGGCCGACTATGGGTATGAAGATGGGTTTCATGGGAAACCAAAAGAAAAAGAAATGGGGAAGGGAAGAAGAAGAAATGGAAGCAGGGAGGGCATGTGGCAATGGGCTTTTTCAATGGGTGTGGCCCTAGAGGGTTTGTGGGGAGGAAGGAAAAAATGGAAGAGAAAAAAGGGGTCGGTCGTGTATGGTGTGTGGGTCATGGAGTGGTTGTGTTGTTGGAAGGGAGCCCAAAGAAGAAATGATGGAGGGAAAAAAAAAAAGTGAAGAGAGGAGAGTAGAGAAGGATGCTGGAAGGGAGCCCAAAGAAGAAATGATGGAGGGAAGAAAAAAAAGTGAAGAGAGGAGAGTAAAGAAAGATGATAAAAAAAATAAAAATAAAAAGCTTGGAAATGGGTATGGGGAGTAGCTTAGACTTGTAGGAGAAGGAAATGGATAAGGAGAGTAGGTGGAGTGGGTAGGATGAGGAAAAAGAGGAAGAGAGAGAATAGATGAGAGAGAAAATAAAAAAATAAAAAATAAAAAATATAATATAATATAATAATAATAAAAATAAAAATAAAATAATTTATAAAATAATAAAAACTAAGAATTAAAGGATGTAAGTGAGTCAAACAATTCAGATGTAATTGGGATTTAAAATCTAAGGACAAAGTTGAGCTCAAAATTAATATAAAATAAAATTGAGACAAATTTTGGGGTTTATAGATAGATTTAAAATTAATAAAAAAGTTGACAGATAAGTCACCCTTACTGCCACTCTACAGAACCGTACATGAGATTTTAATAAATTATTTTTATTTGTTGTCTCAAACTTATTTTACTTATTTTAACTTATAGACATAAAGATTAAATAATTTAAAAATATATAAGTTTCTAACTAGTTTTTGTATTTGATTTTTTTTTTATATTTTTCATAAGACAACCAAATATGAGAAAACCATTTTTTTTTAATATTTTTTTTTCTTTCCATAATACTTTATGAGAACCAAACATAACCAAAGAGAGTGAGATCTTGATAATACATCATAATATCTACCACTGAAGTTGTTATATACACACACAAAATTATATATTATATTCTTTTAAATACAAGAATTTAGTTCACGAAAATGAAATAGAAAAATTAAATTAATATCCTTTGTGTGATATTTTCTTTATATGGCTATAGAGGAAATGAAAAATATAGAGTTTATTTCTTTTATTATTGTAGCTCCATGTCAATATATAATTATATTTAAAAACCCACTTTGTAAAATATTTAAAGCATTAAACCAATTTCCCATTATATAAAAGTAGTACATAATGAAATTAATATTTTAAGATTGGAGTAAAATAAAATTTTGTATCATTTTTACCTCAACTATATCAATTTCACGTTTATATTAAATATTGACACTAATTTTGAAAATTGTAGATTTTAGAAAAAAAAATCTTCACTTTTTAAATGAGGTTAGGAAAACTATTTAATTATTTTTTATTGACATAAATAAAAAATTTATATATCGAATAAAAATTAATTTATCACCATTGGCTTTTAATACTCTTATAATTTGGGCTTGACAAAAATTTACAATTTTATTCCTTATTTTATATATTTTTATTATTTATTTATTTATTTTTATCAAAAAATAATTCATAGATATATTTCCTACTTATGAATTTAAAATACATATATAATTGTTTAACATAGATTATGACATGGTTTAGATATTTCATAACCTTTTAAACAAAGTCTAATAGAACACTTAAAAATTTTGAAAATTAAATTTTCTTATCTTTTAATAGTTATAATAAAATGTTATTAATCTCATTTTACTTACTATAGAGACACAATTAATCACTTAAATATCTATATTTGTATTATTATTATTATTATTATTATTATTATTATTATTATTATTATTATTATTAAGGTTAATATTACTTTAATATTATATTTTATATTACCTAAACCCCTCAAACCTGATTTCCAAAATAGGAGAAATAATTTTTCATTTTCACATATACTGCACAAGTTCTTTTCTAGAGCTAAGAAATGTTTATTTAATTGCAAATATGTTATGTATATGATTGTGCCTTGGATTTGTTTTTCATATAAACTAGACATATTTAATAAGTTATAAAAAATTTGGTATGATTTTAGCACATCTCTAAGTTAGCTAAAATAATTAGTCTTCATAGGCCATGGAAAAATGCTCTATTTTGGACCTAGTGAGACTTTATGAAAACTGGTACTGATCGGAACATTATTGATTAATTTGGCCTTTTGGGTTGTAATCCAAACCTATATAGGAGATGTTACGCAATTTTTTCATAATGAAATTCCACTTCTAGATATTTTTTTAAGATTTATTTTGTAAACTCAATTGTTATGATCATATGTTGATTATTCTATGTAGTATCCCTTTTATGATTTAATCTAGTATTAGTTGGCACCTAATTATTTAATTTGGGCATTTAGATTGTGATTTAGACACATTAAAGATGTTCTCCATTTTTTTATCTTGATGCAACAACACCTCTAAATATTTATTTAGGAATTATTTTGTGAATACTTCTATTATGGCCAGTTAATGATATTTTGTGCATTTTTTTTTATAATTCCATCACCTTTGTACATGTTTATGAAATCTTTTGAATGTTGATTCACATTGTAAATATATTATATACATTAGTTGAACTTTCCATTAGATCCAAATTTTTCATCTGATATTTTATTTGGATTAATTCTCATAGGTGAACACAAGTTAGCTAATTTTGAATTTGTAAACATGATTATTGTATCTTGTTCCCTTGTAATCATTCCTTGTCATCTTTTACTTCATGATTTGAGATGTGCTATATATTATGTTGTGGGATTTAGTTTTTATATTTGTTATCATTATTTGTGAATTTACCCAATTTTTATGAAAACACTTTATATGCTATCAAGGTACACTAACTTCCTTTTTTTTTTTTTTCCTTATTTCCTTGTTTCTATTAATGTGTAAATCCTATTCTCATGATTGAACTATCTTGCCTTGGTTGATTCCTATGTTGTCATACCTTTGTTTCTTGATTTGGATGAAATGCATATTGTGTATATTATAAAATTATTGCTTGTGAACTAATTCTATTGTTTTAAGGAAGTGCTTGACATGCTAACAAGATACATTCTTTCCTTTCCTTGATTATTGATTTATTGAGTGTGCATGGTTTGTTTGAGTGTTCTTTGATTATGCTTTCATGATATATTCCTTGATTCTTACTATCCATTGATTTACATATCAATTGTCATAATTACCTTAATTTAATTAATAGAGATCTGTTTTAGGGCTTAAAAGAGTGTTACCTTATAGTACCTTCCTAGTAAGTAACTTGACCCTTGGTCTTAAACTTAGTTTGTTTGTTAAAATCTAATTGCATTGATTGTCGTAACCATTACACTCTTTATCAATGGAGACTATTAGGTCGTGTTTGGTATGGGGAATGAGGAGTGGGGATAAGCATCTCATTCCTTTTCTCTTTTATTTTCATGTTTGTGTAACTTAAATGACAATGAGAATGAAATAAAAAATAATTCCAATGCAAATGAATTCGAGCTCTTTTGGCAATGATTTTAGGAAGTTGTGGACCCCGCATTTTGCTCAATGCGTTCCCACTCGATGACGAAACTCGCTTTTTATTTTATTTGATGAAAATTTGATCTTTAGAAAAAGACTTGGAGTCGTCACTTATTTTTGTTTTATTTTTTTTAAGGAAAAAACTAAGTAAGAAAGAAAACCCTAAGTGTGACTCCTGAAGGAAAAAAACGGGTCTGTGAAAAACCAAGTCTAGGTCCGGGGGTCAGGTTACTTATTGGGAAGGTACGGTGGTGAGCCGTAGCACCCCTCTAAGCCCGCATTAATACGGCCTCTACTAAATGAATTGAGGAAATTGTGGCAATTAATTAATTAATTATGGATACCAAGAAAAATAATCAATATACAAGTCATGGTGAGAATTAATATGCACAAAAACAATGATGAAATCTAATTACAAAAATACACAAAATAAATAATAAGAGAATTATGTAAAACAATTTATTGAATTAAATAAATAAAATATATTTTAAAAAAAGTTTTAAAGAAATTTCAAAGGATTTTATTAAAAATGATTTTGAATTAATGATTTCCATTTATTTACTTATAAAAAAAAAACAATTTATTTTCTCAATTTCAGTTGTATTCAATTTTCAAAAAAGCTATTTACACTTATTGTATCAAAAGAATTCATTACAAAATTTCAATTTGGGCACAAAAATTATTTTTTACTTGCTTTTACTAGAAAATAATGAATTTTTACAATTTTATTTACAAAAGTATTTAGATTCATTTTCATTTAAAAGAGTGATTTTTATAAATTATTTAAAATGACATAACTTTATTTACAAAAGAATTTTTAATTAAAATGAAAAAATAAACATAAAATAAAATAAAATAAAATAAAATAAAAACTTTCTTTTATTAAAAATAATATTTTAAAATTGTTGTTTTATTAAAACACATTTACTGACTTCTTCCTCTCATTTAAACAAAATTTCTAGTTTGTTCGATGTTCAATTTTGTACACACTCAATAAATACATATGAATGAATATTTATGCAAACTAATAAAAATAAAACCAAATAAAAGTGAGAAATAAAATATGTACTCAAATAAACTTACAATAAGCTCCACATGTCATCAATTCGTACTCAGCTAACAAAATTGCAGAGTGGGTCTATGCAAAAACAAGAATAACACAAATGTAAATATCTAGAAATGTATAAAATCCTAAACAAATATTCAAACCCAAATTCCAATTTCAAATTAGCCCCATAAATTTCGTCAATTAAAATGAGCCCAAATTACTATAGGTCTTAACCCAAAACATCCAAATTAATAACCGAAGATTTGTACACAATCAACCAAACCTAAAATTCGATAAATTAAAATAAATTCTACTAGATCTAAATGTATTACTCCATAATTTAAACCTAATTTAATATACACCACAATTGTCCCATGTCCAAATTAAACAATTCAAATTGGCCAAGCCCATATCAAATATTCAAATAATCCAAAAAATCCCACCCATATTATGGGCCCCAAAATCCACATCAATTAACAAGCCCACAAAAAAAAAAAAAAATACATGATCAAGAGAAATAATATTTCAAGCCCAATCCAATAAGCTCAAACAAATAACAACTTAACAATAGGCCCAAGTCCAAATAAAAAATATGCAATTGATATAATCTAAATATCCTCAAATTAATCACCAAATACAATATGCCCACAAATCCAAATTAACAAATTTCAAATTAATTCACTAACAATAAATTAAATCAAATTATGTATTAATCTACCAACAACAAATTAACCCCAAATTTCATAAACAACAATTACTATTAAAATAAAATAAAATAACAACAATAACAATAACAATAATAATAATAACAATAACAATAATAATAATAATAATAATAATAATAATAACAACGGGAAAATGAATGAGATGGGAAGGGGCTCGTCGATCGACAGTGGCTCGTCAACGGCGATTGCCCGGTGGCTACAGTGAGGGTGGACGGTTTTTCGGGAAGCAAAATAAAATAAAATTAAAATTAAAATAAAATGGGAGGAAAAAAAGTGGGAATGGAAGGAAGCCGGAAAAGGCGCCAACGGGAGTGGGGGTTGGGATCGTGCTACTAGAAGGGAGGTGTGGTGGACTGTTGTGAAGGAGGAAGAAGATGGAAAAGGAAAGAAAAAAAACTGGGGGCCGCCTGTGGGAGTTCGGGGGGGAGCTGAGAAAAAAAGAAAAAAAAATCCCAAAAGCCCTAGGTCGGGTGCGGGACGTGTGAGAGTGAATGGAGAGAGCAGGGAGGAGAGAGAAGAGAGGAGGGAAAAATGGGGAGGGCCCGGCCGTCCACCAGTTGTAGGAGAGAGGCTGCATTAGAGAGAAGAGAAGAGGGAAAAATGTAATAGGGGAAAAGTCTTGGGAAATGGGGGGAAAAGGAAAAATGGGGTGGGGGGCCAAAGGGAGTTTTTGGGAAGAGAGAGAAGAGTGGGAGGGAAAAAAAATTGAGGGAAAAATCAAAAGTGGCCGGTGGTGAGGAGTATGGGAGGAGAGAGAAGAAGTGGGTGGGTGAAGGCATGGAAGAAAATATCAGTAATCACGGATATATCGGTACTTCGATTTTACGGATATATCGGATATATCGGAGATATATCGGCGGATATTTTGGAAAAAAATATCGATAGGCTTAAAATTGTTAAAAACTCATGAAAATGTAAAGAAAACTTCATAATAATATAATTAGAAGTATAATAGACATTTTAAAGTTGTTTTGTAGAAAAAATTGATATACATATGATATAATTTGCGATATTAAATGTAATTATATCATGTCGATCTATAAGAAATGTTAATTTTGTAATTGTTCTCATTATAAAGTCACATAAAATACTTCATTTCATTAAATAACAATAATTTGTACACATTACATTACAATGTCCCTTTAATACCAAAATGAGGATCGATGTGGTTCAATGGGATTGATAGATGAAGGAACGCCGTCTTGCTGTTGGAGACAATATTGGTACCAACTCAATGAGCCTCGATAATATTGGTTAAAAATTCTAACATGCCATGCATATATCTCTTGAGTCCTGCCCACTGCCTCTACATGGATAGGATACTCAAAGTTCACCCATGTGTTAATGCCCAATCCTCCTTCCATCTGATATGGAACTTGGTAAGACATTTGTCTAGAAGGTGAATAACGCGACATACCATACTCTTCATCTGTTGAACTTGAAGGTTGACCATAACTCATCACATGAGGAGGGTAGACATTAGTCTCATTCGAAGAGTCACTAAATTGAGTTCCTATACTCATAGATTCAAAACTCCCTGAAAGTAACTCCTCATTATATGGTTCCATCATTCGTTCTCTTCCTCTATAAGGCTTCCCAATAGCTCCTATGCCTGGACCAGCTCTTCTAGAGCCATGGTCTTCATCCTGTGTGCAGTGTGTGAAAGTATTTTCACAGGTGAATTGGCTGACTGGATATTGACTATGTTGACGTTCATTAATATCTCCTCCCACATTATCACCTCCATCATCAGTTCCACCTCTTGAACCATCTTAACCAGAAGCAGAAGTACCTGCAGCACTAGGTCTACTACTATGGCCAGCACTTGTGGAGTCAATCTCTTGGTGGGAATCATCAGTATCTTTGCTAAAACTTTCAGAGTGAACTTCTTCAGACAACACACGTTCAACATTAACTCCAAATTCTCGAGCATGAGCAGCAATTCGTGGATCGGGATTTTCAACTTCGTCATCCAAATGTATAGGCCTCACCCATTGGAACAACTGATTATCTTCTTCTTCACCCACCTCGGCTGAAATGTCAAGAAGATCAAGATAATCTTTTTCAGCAACTCGATCATTTTCTGCCTCCATATCGCGTAACTTTAGCCTCATATTATAGTAACAAAAAACTAATTGCTCCAATCGAGAGTAAGCCAAACGATTTCGTTGCTTTGTGTGGATGAGAGCAAACGTGCTCCAATTTCTCTCACAGGCAGTAGATGACGCAGTTTGTGAGAGAACTTTGATGGCTAACTTTCTCAATGTAGGTGTTTGATTCCCATACATAAACCACCATTCAGCTGCAACCAATTTGATAATCATATAAATACTTATGTGGTGAATTTACAATAATGATAATCAATTTTTTCCTACAAAGACTCACCGAGCACCATGGTTGACCTTGCTGCAATTGCCGCTCGATCACCGAATCCTCTTTTTGCATCTCGAAAAAGCACAAGCTATGTATTCAACATTTAATTTGTTAATATCATATTTGTTAGTAAACGTTCAAATAAATTGATGAATGAAATTATTGTTTTATAAACAAATAACAGTTTTTTATTTACCTCATTTCCAAATTGACCAAGTGATTCAGTAGTTGGATCTAATTTTGCAAAAACATCATGGACCGCTTGAAGTAGTTCTGGATCACTACCAACTCCACGCCTATATTGAAATCTTGGATTCAAGAAGTATGCTACAATAAAATTAAGTAGAGTTAGTATTTTTTAAAACAAAATTAAATACAGAGTAAAAACTTATAAAGATATATAGTACTTAAGTACCTGCTGCATGAAGTGGATGTTTTAGTGTTTTCTCCCAACGATCTTGTATTATTTTGAACATCCAATCTCCAGCTCCTTGACGCGTAAGGTTCGTTTTCATCACGTGCATAAGCTCATACACAAATGGCATTGTGGGAACAACTTCAGAATCCATAAGTCGAAGCACCACGTATAATGGCTCATATAATGAAACTATATTTGTCATTCTGTCCCAATACGCATGGTCAAACAATAATTGCTCCAACTCTCGTCCATGTTTTGTTCGACTCAGCTTGTGTTGTGCCCAATCATCACTCATAAACAATTTTTTCAAATCGACCCTTTTTTTAAGAAGACTGTCAAGAGCAATATAATTGGTAGCAAACCTTGTAGCTCCTGGTCGAACAATGTCTCCACCACAATACAGTCTCATTTGTGCTAGTAACCAACCATGATTGTAAATGAAGTTAGTTATCTTGCGAGCATTGTTTATCACCTCGATAACACTGGGTCTTTTACCAATGTCTTCAAAGATTAAGTCGATGCAGTGCGCCGCACACGGAGTCCAGTATAAGTTATACTTCTTCATCAATTGTTTCCCTGCTTTCATGAACGCCGACCCATTATCTGTGACAATTTGGACCACATTTTCTTTACCGACTTCTTTGATAACAGTCTTCAATAGGTCGTATATATACTTGTGGTCTTTGATATAGTTCGATGCATCAACTGACTTAAGGAAGACCGTGCTCCCTTTAGAATAAACCATGAAATTAATAATACTTAATTTCGTGGGCCCTGTCCATCCATCTGACATTATTGTGCACCCATATGTCTTCCATTTTTCTCTTTGTTGGTTCACATAAGCTTCCATTTCTCTGTACTCCATTTCCAAGTACTTGTTCTTTATGTCAAATGGAGATGGAGGTTCGATTCCCATTCCTGCACTTCATATAAAAAAAAAATGTAAAACATGTCACAAAAGACTATACTTACTAAAAGTATAACACAATATAACATTTAAAAAATTAGTAATTACCAGCTTGTTGTGCACCAATAATCATATTCTTGAAGTGATGAGACTTTGCTTTTGCGGGTGCGACGCTCTCATAAATGAAGAATTTGCTAATTAAGCGTCCCATCGTTTCTTTAATTGCACCACCCTTGAATATATCTTTGATATTTTTTTGTTTTGCTGCAGAAGACTTGTAAAGTGAAGGGGCAAGAGGGGGTGATTGTTGCAAATGTCGCATACTATGTGATTTTCGCATCATCGACGGTAATCCAGGAGACTGTGAAGACTCCCCTGTTTTGCGTTTGCTTCCTACAATATTCTCATATTGTTCACGTTCCCATTCTGATGCTTTCGAGGCACGAACTGCAGATCGATATGCATCCCGCTCATCTGGGTGCATATCTGTCTGATACATATACACATCTTCATTCTCAACATCTTCATCATCATCATCTTCGTCTACCAAATGTGTATGATGAGTCCCCATTGTGCCACGTAATTGAGCACGAATTTCTTCAATATCTGCATTTTTCTTTGCTTTTGCTTTTGTTTTGTCATGCACTAGGAATCGTATCTCTTCTTTCACTTCGGGCGGCACTCTCGGACACTTTTTGGTGTTGTTATGCGGGTCTTTTTGCATTAAATGAAACTTGAATCGCGTGATGCCTCCACTTTTCATCACCAACCCACAGAAATTACAAATTGTTCCATTTCGGTTACGCTCAATCGGTAAACAATACTTCCAAGCCGGATCTCGCCCTGGCAGGGCAAAACCACCTTCACTAGCCATGCTAAATCTATTGCAATAAAAATACACTTGAATGTGATTTCAATGTAAACAAAAATCAAGTCAATATTTAAATTTAAATATATGAGAAATGTACAAAATAATGATAAAGAATGACCATAGTTGATATTCCATATATTTAATTAAACTAATTAAATAATTTAGCTAAGTTAATTTTTTGAATCTAAATCTAATTCTATGAAAATTTTACTAAATTAAAAATTAATCATAATTGGATATGAAACTAAATCATGATAATCATAAAAATTGAACATATTTAATATTCCATATATAGTAGTTCATGTTAATTAAACTAATTAAATGATTTAGCTAAGTTAATTTTTTGAATCTAAATCTAATTTTATGAAAAATTTACTAAATTAAAAATTAATCATAATTGGATATGAAACTAAATCATGATAATCATAAAAATTGAACATATTTAATATTCCATATATAGTAGTTCATGTTAATTAAACTAATTAAATAATTTAGCTAAGTTAATTTTTTGAATCTAAATCTAATTTTATGAAAAAATTACTAAATTAAAAATTAATCATAATTGGATATGAAACTAAATCATGATAATTATAAAAATGGAGCATATTTAATATTCCATATATAGTAGTTCATATTAATTAAACTAATTAAATAATTTTGCTAAGTTAATTTTTTAAATCGAGATCTAATTCTATGATAAATTTACTAAATTAAAAACTAATCATAATTGCATATGAAAAAAAATCCCAATAATCATAAAAATGAACATATTTCATATTCAAAATATAGTAGTTCATGTTAATTAAACTAATTAAATAATTTAGCTAAGTTAATTTTTTGAATCTAAATATAATTTTATGAAAATTTTACTAAATTAAAAAATAATCATAATTGGATATAAAACTAAATCATGATAATCATAAAAATTGAACATATTTAATATTCCATATATAGTAGTTCATGTTAATTAAACTAATTAAATAATTTAGCTAAGTTAATTTTTTAAATCTAGATCTAATTCTATGATAAATTTACTAAATTAAAAATTAATCATAATTGCATATGAAAAAAAATCCCAATAATCATAAAAATAAACATATTTCATATTCAAAATATACTAGTTCATGTTAATTAAATTAATTAAATAATTTAGCATGTTAATTAAATTAATTAAATGTGAAACTAAATCACAAATAATCATCTAAAATAAACATATCAATTTATAATTAAATAATCAAATTAACCTAAGTCAATTCAATAAAAATATACAAATTAATTACTATTGAATATAAAAATAACATTAAATCATCCATATTAATTATAATTGCAAACAAAATTAATTACAATTTAAAATAAACATACCTTAAAATTGGAGTAATGAGAGAGCAAATGAAGAATGAAAGCAACAATGGGTGAAATTGATGGAAAAATGGCAATTTATAGAAGAAATTTGGGCCAAAATAGCCGTTGGAACACCAATTTACCGTTGAAATTCAAATCTGGCCGTTGGATCACAATCTGGGACAAATCTGGCCGTTGGATCACATTATTACCGTTGGAATCGCATCTGGGCCATTGGATCAACGCGGGGGAAATCTAAGCCGTCAGATTGCGCTGGAGAGAGGAGCGAAAAATCGGCAAAAAATCGGCGATTTATCGCCGAAATATCGCCGATTTATCAGCGATTTCACGCGGCCACAGGCGATTTAATGAAAAAATCGCCGATTTATCAAGATTCGGCGATATATCGCCGATTAATTGGCGATTTTTGGCGAAATTTCCTCCTTCGATTTTTCTCCTCCATATGCCGTGTCGCCGCCGTCCGATACAAGATATATCGGCGATATTTCGCCGATATTTCGCGATTTTTTCCTCCATGGGTGAAGGGAGGTGGAGGAGAAAACGGAAGAGAGAGGAGAGAGAAAAAAATAATAATAAAAAAATAAGAAAATAAATAAATAAAATAAAATTATAATATAATAATAATAATAATAATAAATAAAATCAAATAAAAAATAAAAAAAAATTCAAAATAATGAAAACTAAAAATTAAAGGATAAGTAGGCTTAAAATAACACATGTAATTGGAATTTAAAATTGGGTTCAAAATTAATGTAAAGATAAAATTGGAACAAATTTTGGGGTTTACAGAAGTGTTTTTAAATTTTTTAACACTTAAAATTTTTTATCATTCAAGTATTAAAAAAATTAAAAATATTTTATAAAATCACTACTAAATGTACTTGAAATATCATTTATAAGTGGAATTTCAATTCATCCCAACTAGGAGCTATTTGAATTCCTAAATACAAATTAAGTTATTTTAAAAAATAATTTTCAAAAATTAAAAAAACTAAGGACTTTTTAGATAAGTTGTTTTTAAAAATAATTTTTTATTTTGATTTGTTAAAAAACATATAAATTCAATTTATATAATGTTTATAAAGGGAGTTTTGGGGAAGAGAGAGAAGAGTGGGAGGGAAAAAAATTTGAGGGAAAAATCAAAAGTGGCCGGTGGTGAGGAGTATGGGAGGAGAGAGAAGAAGTGGGTGGGTGAGGGGAGGTGGAGGAGAAAAAGGAAGAGAGAGGAGGGAGAAAAAAATAATAATAAAAAAATAAGAAAATAAATAAATAAAATAAAAATATAAAAATATAATATAATAATAATAATAATAATAATAATAAATAAAATCAATAAGTAAAAATAAAAAAAAAAAAAAAAAAAATTCAAAATAATGAAAACTAAAAATTAAAGGATAAGTAGGTCTAAAATAACACATGTAATTGGGATTTAAAATTGGGTTCAAAATTAATGTAAAGATAAAATTGGTACAAATTTTGGGGTCTACAGAAGTGTTTTTAAATTTTTTAACACTTAAAATTTTTTATCATTCAAGTGTTAAAAAAGCTAAAAATGTTTTCTAAAATCACTATCAAATGCACTTGAAATCTCATTTATAAGTGGAATTTCAATTCATCCCAATTAGGAGCTATTTGAATTCCTAAATACAAATTAAGTTATTTTAAAAAATAATTTTCAAAAATTAAAAAAACTAAGGACTTTTTAGATAAGTTGTTTTTAAAAATAATTTTTTTTTATTTGTTAAAAAACATATAAATTCAATTTATATAATGTAAATCTTATTAAAAATTAAAAATCATTTTTAATTAAAAATAAATGGTTTTTAATAAAATATGACTATTAATAATATAATCTAAGTAGTATAAGTATGCAAAACAATAATTCTGTAATAAAGATTTTCGCATTAACATGAATAGTAGGTAATTAATAATTAATTTTCTAAAACGAATAAATGTGAGTATGTAATAGCAAAGAAAGAGATTTTTCCATCTAAAATGTTCAATACGTACAATTCGATCCAGCATTTTAATAGTACCATAGTTGTCATTAGTCTCGGGACTATTTATTGATTATTCCTATATACTCAGGGATTGGGGTTATAGCATCATGTTTTAGCCTGTAGAAATCAATTTTGATATTTTATTGAAAAATAAAATTTTTTAAGTATTAGAAAGATTAGAAAAATTTTATTTTTTAAATATTAAAAATATTAGAAACAATTCATAAAATTATCATCAAACGTACTCTAAATAAGAAATAAAAAAAATATTTATTCTTTATTAGGAGGGTGTTTGGTAAATCAGACTTAATAACTTAATTTAAGTTATTAAATAGATTAAGCATATTTAATAAAATTACTTAATATCACAAGTTAAAGTTAAAAAATGACTTCAAGTATTAAATCAAAATAATTAACTTATTATTAACACCATTTTTTTTATTTGCACATATTTAATGATAATATATTTAACAACCATCACTCCAAATTCATAATTAATAAGATAAATATGTCAATTCAATATATAACATAAAATAAAATTTAAGTTAATTTTAGCCCCGGTCAACCTTAATACTTAATATAAAAAATAAGTTATAAGTTTTACCAAACACAAAGGATGGAAAAGAACCATTGTAGTGATATATTGGTCCATAACTTGCATGTAGATATGCTTGCTTGCCCAGATCCAAGATTGGAGAATCCAAAACTGATCAGTTGATTGAGTGGGAATCCCCATGCAGCACACTGCATGTATTAAAGGAGGGTTTACTCACATAAAATGGTTTCATTTTTTCTTGTGCCAAATTTTATAATTTATTTATTTTGAAATATTTAATTCATAAAAAAAATTACGAACACCGATCATATCTTTACTATGAGATAGTAAGGTGGTGTATGTTTTTTTACTTAATTCTAAATAGAACCTTAATGCTTAATAGTGTTAAATATTAGGTTATTTGTTTTTGTAGTATTTTATTTCTATTAAGTATTAAAAAGTATAGAAAAATCAATATATTATTTTTTCTATTTAGAAAAAGTTACTTGACTTTTTCTATTTAATAAAAAGTTTATAATAAGTTATGAAAAAGTAGAAAAACAAAAAACCTAAATTCTGAAAACAAATTGATTTAAGCAAAAAGTAAAAAAAAAAAAAACCAAACACCACTTAAGTCAGCATATAGTAAAATTAATTAAATGATACTTAATCTCTTTACTCAAAATATTTTTAAAACGACTCATTTCTAAAAGACTTCAAATACATGCTTTTTCAATTAAGTTTAATGTAAATTATATCGAACCATCTCTCAATTGAATTTTTCTCAGAGAGACTATAAGAGTAGTTGACACTGAGAGAATGAAGGGAAGTGGGAAGGAAAATGTTGGGTGTGGACTTTTGTCTGCGATAAGGATGTTTTTCATTCAAATGTTTGACAAAGTCTACTTTGCTATTTCCCTTCTCCTCCAAGTAACGAATATTAATAATTAGTTGGCGAAAAGAAGCTCAGCGTGAAGCATGAGGTAAACAAGCATCATTTTCCTTCATTCTTCATCACAATTGTAAAGAAGCCTGCTGTAAACTTCCCTGTAAAACAATCCATCATATATATATATAATCAACTTCAGGTAATAGCCCTGGGTACAATAATTATATAATCTTCCATATTTGCAGCAGAGCAACTCCAAGGAAGATGAAAGCATATGCTATTGTTCTCATAGCTTGCGGTTCAGTAGCCGTAGCAATTGTAGTGTTGTGCTGTCTTTGCAAGGGTGGAGGCAAAAGGAAACTCCCTGCTGTTCAAAGGAGTACTGCAGCTCCCCAGTCAGCGCAGCAAACGTATAGACAGCAAGCTATGGAAAAGGGCCAAACCTCCAAAAGCAGTGGCTCAAAAGATGGTAAAATGGTGATTTTAGCAGGAGCGGGCGCTGCTATAGCCACTACTTCTATTGTAACTGCAAGCAGTGGTGGTTGGAACAGTGGCGGTGGAGGTGGCGGGGCGGTGGTTGTGGTGGTGGCGGCTGTGGGGGCGGTGGTGGTTGTGGCGGCGGCTGTTGAAAACTGTTGTTCTGCCGGCCTCTTGCCCAGTAAACGACTTTAATTCTGCAGTTATGAGAAATTTAAGTAAATAAACTGTACTTCTAATTAAACTTTATATCCAAAATTAATACTCCACCCTATGAATAAGTTTTGTTGGACTCCACTCTTTGAAAGAATTATGCTTGTACCTTTTTCTTTCTTTCTTTTTTTTTTTCTTTTTTTTTTTTTTTGGCTATCGTCTTCCCTTCACATCAGTGGAAAAAAAACAAAAAAAAAAAATTCGCATCACAATTCGAGAATTTTAATAGTTCCATAGTTGTCATTAGTTTCAGGACTGTTTATTGATTATTCATATACACTTGGAGATTGGGGATTGTTCCTAAAGTTTGGTCCACACTTGAACTACTTTTTCGGTCTCAATTGAAGGCCAGACTGATGTAGCTTCGTATGATGTTATAGACACCAAAGAAAGGAGCTCTCAGTGTGGAGGAGTATATTCTCAAGATGCAAGGTTTGACAGACAATCTTAACTCCGTTGGTTAGGTTATCACTGATGAATATCCAATTCTTTATATTCTTGCTAGATTTGGTCAGAAATATGAGTCCATTGTTGTTAATCTTACTTTAAGAAATCATGCTCTCACTCTTCAAGAGGTTCAATTTGCTTTACAAACTCACGAAATAAGGATTTAGCATCAATTGGCCTCTTTGTCTACTGATATGCAAATTTCTCCTTCTATTAATGTTGCTTATCGTAAATCCTTTCCTGGTGAATCTAGCAATGCCAATCGTGCTGGTAACTCTCAGTTTTGTAGTCCTAGTGGTAGAGGTCATACTGGCCCTAGCCATGGTGGTTTTGGTCGTGGCAACAAACCAATTTGCCAACTCTATAAAAAGATTGGTCATGTAGCTGATAAATGTTATAGAAGGTTTGATATTAGCTTTTCGGGTGTTGGTTCGACTAGTTATGCCAACTCCTCAAGCCAAGCAAATGTCCTTTCCACCTCTAACCCTACAGATCATGAGTGGTATGTCGATAGTGGTGCGACAAACCACGTCATTGTTGATATGAATAATCTGAATATCAAGGCAAATTACATGGGTAATGACCGATCTTTTCTATTGTCCAAAATACTAAGCCTTTTACGTAGCAACTATGGTTAAGAAAAACTAGAGAAGGAGTCATTATGAATTTTTTAGTACTCCGAGTATTGTCCTTAAGGACTGGCTTATGGAAATTGTCAATACGAGGATAAATGAATTACTTTTGTTTGATTCCTAAAATGAAAAACAATATGTGAAGTAAGTTTTATGAAGTAAAACTAAGTAAAAGAAACTAAATTAATAACAAAATAAATATTGATTTTTAATTTAATTGATTCAAGTCGGAGGCTTTCCATAATCTAACTTAAGGTATAGAAATAGAGAGAACAAAGGTTTCTTAAGTTAAGTGATTTTAAGGTCTTAGGGTCCTTGGCTGTTCATGATCAACTTGAGTTCTATAACTCAAAACTATATCTAAAACCTAATTTCTCCTTTTTAAAATAGATCGATTCCTAAAACCATCAAATGAATGAGATTGATTATTGGTTTAAAGCTTGGCTTTTTAACCTTTCCTACTCCTTATAGCTTTGTTTTGAGGCAAATAATGATAAGAAAGACCGAGATAACTAATGATCAAGAGTTACCAAGAATCACTAGTATCAGGTAATAACCTACTATATCATTCCCTAAACTAACTCACAAGGATAGAATAAAAAATTGATAAATTCTAATCCAACAAATAATTAATCTCATTGTTATGATAATTTACCCATTACTTCTATAACCTTAGGTTTTCATGTTTCAAGCCCCAAGTTGGTTTTTTAGCCTCTCATGGAGGTGATGTCACACACACAATCCATAATAGGGTAAAAAGCCATAATTTGAATCAAAAGAAACTAAAAACAATACATTCAATAAAGAAGAAAAGAAAACAAACCCTAAAATTGTCAAACTCCTAAAAGAGGATCCAAGATGCCTAAACCCTATAATTAAGAGAGTTTATATAATATCATCAATTACCTAACATGTGACACACTTTCATTGGTCACTTATTACAAAATAATTACTTCAAAATGACTAAAAAAATAATAAAATAGTGATTTCTAGTCATATGAGGCCCACTTAGAGCAAATGGAGTGCCCTAGATGCAATTACTAAGGTAGAGGAAGCAAAACATCAAAGTGGCAGTAGGTGAATTCAAAATTCGGTCATTTCGAATTCATAAGTTGAATTTTGAAATGGTCCTTTAGCTTTGCGCAGTTGTCTTCAAATGGCCATAACTTCTTTATTTCAACTCTAATTTGCACATCGTTTGAAGCGTTGTACTCTTGAATTCCCATCAAAATGATATATAGTATGCTTAAGATGGACTTCAGGAAGTGCTCCAAAATTTGCCTCAAAGTCAGAGTATATGTTCCCACCAGATTTTGAGTTCAAAACTTCCATGCAACTTGATGAATTTGCTTCATGCCTTATAATCCATGTTCACTTGCCTTCTTTCTTACTCCATTATGATCATTTCTTATATTCCAAACTCATGATATCCTCGTCTTGTATTTCCTCATGGTCTGTGAGTTTTGACTAGCTTATTTCCTCATTTAACCCTTTCTTGACCTTTCAAAATCTAAAATGATTCAACTTGCACCATTTTCTTCCCTTGAATTTGAGATAAATCTCCAAAATACAAGTTAAACTCATAGCTAGGGCCTTAGCACCAATTGAGGTCAAGTTGGGTGCTTTGAGTGTCCTTTAGTGCACAAATTATATCGAATGTGTCATTAGAGCACATATTTTGGCTCCAATTAGACAACGAGAAGCATGTGGTTGGCAATGGTTCTAAACTTGTTATTTCTCATGTTGAAAATTCCTTTTTATAAACCTTTTCTCCTTAATAACATCCCACATGTTTCATACATAACCAAAAATCTCCTCAGTATTTCTCAATTTACAAAAGATAATAATGTTTTAATTGAATTCTATAATGACTATTGTCTAATCAAGGACAAAGCTTCAAAGAAAATTCTGGTGGAAGGAGCTCTTAGGAATGTTCTCTATCAACTTGATCTCCTACAATCAAGTCTTCACAGTCCAAGTCTTCTGTATAAAAAGTATTTGTTCCTATTCAGCTATCTTATTGTGTCTTTGAACTCAATAAATGTTCATTTGATTCTATAGCATGCAATATAGTAGTTTGTGGCTGATGTAAATATTTGGCATCAAAAGTTAGGACATCCTTGTAACTCTATACTATCTTGTGTCCTAAAATTTGTAAAAATTCCAATTCAGCTTAATAAAATTAAGTTCTATTCTAATTGTAAACTTGGAAAATTACATCAAATGCATTTTTCTTCCTCTAAATCAAATACTACACATCCATTCCAAGTTGTTCACTCAAATATTTAGGGTTATTCCCACACATTGTCAATAGATGGTTATTAGGATTACATTCACTTTGTTGATGACTTTACTTGATATACATGGATATATATGTAGACCCTCAATTTTGTCCCTTTAGCACATGTCTTTAAAATTCATTTTCAATGCTCCACAATAGTTCCTTGGTGGCCCATGGCTACTCATACCACTTACCTTTTTCTGAGTCACCTCGGAGATTTTGGTTGAGGGATTATTTGATCCCTTATTGTGACCCTTGGCAGCCCTAACTTAGACTTAGGCTTTTCTTGTTTTTTTAGGATAGCTTTTAGATATACTTGGCCCATTAGGCACTACCCTAGGCCCACTTAGTCTCACCTTAGGCCCGTTTAGGCACACTAGGCCTACGAAGACTTTTATTTTATTTTATTTTATTTTATTTATTTATTTATTTATTTTGTTTTTAATTTTAATTTTATGATTATCATTCACTTTTTATTGGTTATCTTCCTCTTTATATTATTTTCCTTAACTTATTTATTTATTTATTATTTTTACCATTTTTTAATTTATTTACTTATTTATCTATACATGCAATTATTTAACTTCAAAAATTTCATGTTTTTGCAAGGAAACTTACCATTGGAGTTTAAGGAAGATGGGACTCTCCTTGGAAGGTTTTGGAGGGGAATTTGAAATTGGGAAGATTGCTTTTGATTGGAGGATTTAAAAAAAGAAGAGAAGAAGAAAGGAAGGAGGAGAATTTTCCTTTTTGGAAACAAATTTAGGTCTTGAGGGGTGATATATATAGGTGAGAAAAGGAAAAGAATAAGAGGGATTTTTCTTGGGGGGCAGAGCACACGGAATTTTGGAAAAAAGCAAGGGACTTCGAACGGAGATCGGGCTGTCATTTAATCATCAAGAGAGGATTTTCTCTTTCACTTCAAAGGTTAGTTTTCTATATAGTACTTTTATTTAGCCTAGATTTTTTATTTTTTTATTTTTTTTTTATTTTTATTTTTTTTTGGAAATTTTAGTTTTTGATTAATTCTTTGTGTTAAAGTTTATATTTTTTTCTTTTTAAATCCCCAATTAGTTTAATTCTAATCTATCTTTTAGTTTAAGTTTGTTAATGATTTTAATTCTTAAGTTTAAATAATCATATTGAATAAAGTTTGTATTTTTAATCCCAATTAGTTTGATTTCAATTCGTTTTTAATTTAAATGCATTAGTTGATCTTAATTCTTTGTTTTAAATAATCACGTTAAATAAAGTTTGTATTTTTAATCCCAATTAATTTGATTTCAATTCGTTTTTTAGTTTAAATGTATTTTGTTGATCTTAATTCTTTAGTTTAAATAATCATATCGAATAAAGTTTGTATTTTTAATCCCAATTAGTTTGATTTTAATTTGTTTTTTAGTTTAAATGTATTTTGTTGATCTTAATTCTTGACTTTAAATAATCACGTTAAATAAAGTTTATGTTTTTAATCTCAATTAGTTTGATTCCAATTCGTTTTTAGTTTAAATACATTTTATTGATCTTAATTCTTAAGTTTAAATAATCATATCGAATAAAGTTTGTATTTTTAATCCCAATTAGTTTGATTTTAACTTGTTTTTTAGTTTAAATGTATTTTGTTGATTTTAATTCTTAAGTTTAAATAATTGTATTGAATAAAGTTTGTATTTTTAATCCCAATTAGTTTGATTTCAATTCATTTTTAATCTAAATGCATTAGTTGATTTTAATTCTTAAGTTTAAATAATTGTATTGAATAAAGTTTGTATTTTTAATCCCAATTAGTTTGATTTCAATTCATTTTTAATTTAAATGCATTAGTTGATCTTAATTCTTTGTTTTAAATAATCACGTTAAATAAAGTTTGTATTTTTAATCCCAATTAATTTGATTTCAATTCGTTTTTTAGTTTAAATGTATTTTGTTGATCTTAATTCTTTAGTTTAAATAATCATATCGAATAAAGTTTGTATTTTTAATCCCAATTAGTTTGATTTTAATTTGTTTTTTAGTTTAAATGTATTTTGTTGATCTTAATTCTTGACTTTAAATAATCACGTTAAATAAAGTTTATGTTTTTAATCTCAATTAGTTTGATTCCAATTCGTTTTTAGTTTAAATACATTTTATTGATCTTAATTCTTAAGTTTAAATAATCATATCGAATAAAGTTTGTATTTTTAATCCCAATTAGTTTGATTTTAACTTGTTTTTTAGTTTAAATGTATTTTGTTGATTTTAATTCTTAAGTTTAAATAATTGTATTGAATAAAGTTTGTATTTTTAATCCCAATTAGTTTGATTTCAATTCATTTTTAATTTAAATGCATTAGTTGATCTTAATTCTTTGTTTTAAATAATCACGTTAAATAAAGCTTGTATTTTTAATCCCAATTAATTTGATTTCAATTCGTTTTTTAGTTTAAATATATTTTGTTGATCTTAATTCTTGACTTTTAATAATCACGTTAAATAAAGTTTGTGTTTTTAATCTCAATTAGTTTGATTTCAATTCGTTTTTAGTTTAAATACATTTTGTTGATCTTAATTCTTAAGTTTAAATAATCATATCGAATAAATTTTGTATTTTTAATCCCAATTAATTTGATTTTAATTTGTTTTTAGTTTAAATGTATTTTGTTGATTTTAATTCTTTACTTTAAATAATCACGTTAAATAAAGTTTGTGTTTTTAATCTCAATTAGTTTGATTTCAATTCGTTTTTAGTTTAAATGCATTAGTTGATCTTAATTCTTAAGTTTAAATAATTATGTTAGATAAAGTTCATGTTTTTAATCCCAAAATAGTTTATTTTTAATTTATTTGTTAGTTTAAATATGTATGTGATTTTAATTTATTAGTTTAAATAATCATGTTAGATAAAGTTTATATTTTTTTTTATTCTAAATTAGTTCAGTTTTAACCTATCTTTTAGTTTAAGTATATTTGTGATTTTAATTCATTAGTTTAAATAATCTTGTTAGATAAAGTTCATATTTGAAATTCCGATTTAGTTTAGCTTTTATTTATTTTTAATTTGGATGTGTTTGTAATTGTAATTTAGTAGTTTAATTAATCTTTTTAAATAAAGTTCATGTTTTTAATTACAATTTAATTTAGTTTTAATTTGTTCTTCACTTGTATGTGTTTGTGATTTGAATACATTAGTTTAATTAATCCCGTTAGATAAAGTTTAATCTTGATTTAATTTATTTTTTTAGTCTAGAGGCATTTATGTGTTTAGTTAATCTTATGTTAATTATTGATTGTTATTCTCAATTTATGCGCTTCTTGAATCCTTGTTGCTAATTCTTGATGGATATTTCATTAGCTTATTTGATCTAAATATTAATAATTTATTGCTTTGATAGTTTCCTTTTTGTTCAAAGGCCATTGGAAAATCATGAAGATTGGCCTCTACCATCACCATTATCATTTTTGTTAATTACTAAAAAAATTTTACTTTGAGGTTTCATTTTTGTTTTGTTGGGTATTTTATTTCTTATATTTTATTTTTTCCAAATTAATTCCTTTTATTTTAAAATAAAATACTTTTCTCAAAAAAAAAAATCATTTTAAAAATCTATTTCAAAAACTCATTTAGAGTCCTCAGGATCAAAATCTCTTTTTTTTTTATTATTTAAAAATAATATGCAACCATATCTTGTTCGGTTTGCATCCTTCTCGGTTTTCAACAAAAATTTTGGTTTTGAACAAAAACACGAATCAAAGTTTGTGGTCCCAAATAATGGGATGATTCTGGGCTAAATTCGTGTATATTAATTGGGGAATTGGTGAAACCCCTACATAAGAAAATCTTTTCAAAAATTATTTTTGTTGCCATTTTTGTCACTTGTTGAAATTATGTCTATCTTTTTTAGGAATTGTATATAAGATGTGTGTGATAATTAACGTTTTCATATACTTTGATAATTTTTGTTATGCTAAGCATGCTAGGGTTTCTTTATTTTATTATTATCTAATCCCTCATGTCTTATGGAAGCGCATTGTAAGTTATTTATGTTATCCAGGTACGCCCCCCCTATCGCCTACTTTCTAAATTTTGTAAACAATCGTGTCACTATGAAGTATGCATATGTTTGATAATCCTTAGGTGTTTAGATGTATGTTTGATTCACTATGATTAAATACATGTTGTGTGTTATACTTCTATACTAACTCTGATGTTTTATGATAGCGCTTGAGAGGCAGTCCAGGTACGCGCCCTAACTCTCCTTTATGGCAATTTGATCTTGTTTAGCATGCAAATTTTTTGAAATCACCTAGCCTACTTAGGTATCCATAATTAACCGATTAATTGCCATATTCCCCTTAACTTAATTAGTAGAGACCTCTTTAGGGCTTAGAGGGGTGCTACCTCCTAGAGGTACCTTCCCAATAAGTAACCTGATCCCCGGACCAAGACTTGGGTTTTCAAAGACACGCTTTTCCAAAAATTATGGAGTCATTTTTTTTAGGGTTTTATTTCTTGTTTTATTTTCCCTTCAAAAATAAAAATAAAATAAGTGGCGACTCCAACTTTTTTTCAAAAATCAATTTTTTTCACAAATAAATAAAAAGCGAGTCTCGCCGATTGAGTGGGGACGCACGTGAAAAATGCGGGTCCACAATATATATATATATATCCCTTAAAGGTAAAATTTGAAGCTCATAGTGTCTTTGTTCAGTTTAATACCTTTATATAGAGATAGTTTAATCAACGAATAAAGTGTCTTCAAACTGATTGGGGAGGTGAGTACAAATCTCTTCTACCTCTTCTATCTCGTTTAGGCATTCAATTTAGACATTTTTGTCCTCACAATCATTAATAAAATGGTAAAGTTGAAAGGAAACATTTGCACTTTGTTGAAATGGGTTTGTCTTTACTTGTTAATACTTCTTTACCATTCAAATTCTGGTGGGATGCTTTTGTGTCTTCAACATTCACCATTAATAGGTTACCAACTCCATTACTTGGTAATATTTCTCCATTTTAGAAACTATTTGGTCATGTTCCTGATTATAGCTTCCTCAAGGTGTTTGGATGTGCATGCTTTCCTTACTTATGTCCTTATAACAATCATAAGTTGTAGTATAGATAAACTAAATACCTTTTTCTTAGTTATAGTCCCTATTACAAGGGTTATAGGTGTCTCGGTCCCTATGGTCGCTTATACATTGTTCGCACAATCAACTTTAATGAATAAGAGTTTCCATATTCTAAGTTGTTTTCCTCTAAATCTTTTTTCTACTACTTGTCTTGTCTAACAACTTGTTCTTCCTATACTTCTATTGGATGGTCCTAGTCCACCTTCCTCTCACCTTGAAGACAACAATCATGCACCATACTCTCAGTTTTTTTTCTTCCTTATCTTCTCCAGCCTTTGATGTCTTGCCTATCGTGTCACTTACTCCTTTAGAATCATTAGTTCTTGATTCTCATCCATCTCTTCCAACCTATAATGTCCTTGTTTGCTCACCAGCTCAACCTCCTCACTCAGTTCATCCTTTCAACCCCTTAACCAACACATATCCCATGGTTACAAAATTCAAAAATGGAATTTCTACAATAATTCCAACATGTGACTCTATTATAGAACCTACTACTATATCACAGGCTTTATTTGATCATCATTGGAAGTCTGCTCTGGATAGTGAGTTCAATGCTTTAATTTGAAACAACACCTAGACACTAGTTCCTTATTATAAGGATATGCATATTGTGAGCAATAAATAGGTGTTTAGAACCAAATTTAAAGTATATGACACTGTAGATCATTTTAAAGCCAAACTTGTAACAAAAGGGTTTCAATAAACTTTTGGTGTTGATTACTTTGAAACTTCTAATCCTATCATGAAGCCTTCTACCATTATAATTGTGTGTACTTTGGCTATCACTCATCAGTGGATTATACAACAAATTGATGTTAATAACACATTTCTTAATGGAGACTTGCAAGAAATAGTTTGTATGGCACAACTAGAAGGTTTTGTTGATCAAGGAAAGCCTACTCTTGTGTGCAAGCTTGTCAAGGCTCTCTGTGGCTGGTCGCGATTCTCTATTGTCCAAAATCTCAAGCCTAAATTACATAGCAACTCTAGCCAAGAAAACCAGAGAAAAAGTCCCTACGACTTTTGTAGTACTCCAGGTATTATCCTCAATGATTGGTTTATGGAAATTGTCAAACTAGGTCTAAAAGATTGTTTGTTTTTTTTTTTTCTAAATTCTTGAATTGGAAAAACTAAAAATTTGGTTTAAACAAAATTGAATATAGTAAAATGAACCTTAAATAAATTTTAAAAGAATAATTGATTTTTAATTCAAATGATTCAAGATTGGGAGTTCCACAATCCAACTTTGGGTATAGGGCCTTAAACAAAACAAGGGTATCAATTTAATTAGTCTTAAGGTATTTAGAATGTGGGGTCAAACGAGATCAACCTGAGTTCCACAACTCAGGATTGCATTCGTATCTTAACTTTTAATATTTTATTCCATTAATGAAATACCAAATAAATGAATGGGTATGAAAATTGGGTTTAAGTCTAGGAGTTAGGCCTTTACCACTCTGTGTAGATTTGTCTTAGGGTAGATAACAATAGCAAAACCTCATATAACTAGGGATCAATAATTACCAAGAGTCCCTAGTATCAAGGAATGGGCTATTGTACCATCCCCTAATTCAAACTAACATTAGAGAATATTTCTATTTTCATCTATTATGCCTCAACCCTTCATTCATTCCATTTTTAGTTCAATTTTACCCATTGTTTTTTCCCTTTGCTCTAACCCTAGATTTTCATGTTTCACACCCTAATATGGCTTTTTAGCCTCTCATGGTAGTGATTTCATTCACACAATCCATAAAAGAAGAATAAAGAACCATTCTTGAATAAAAGAAATTATAAACAATTGATTAAAATAAAGAAAACAAATTGAGAATATTCAATGTCGTCTTCTCTCCCTAAGAAAATCCAAGAACATCTAATAATTCCCTGAACACCTAAAAAAAGAACTCTAATGCCCCATGATTCATGCCCAATTGGTGTCTCAGCTGATTCGTGTCCAGCTGATGTTCCTTGATTGAGGGAGTAATCAACAAAATTTATAACCTATTACACCATATACTAGGGTAGCAAAGACAAAGCTACTATAGCATAGTGGCTCTAGGATCGTTCACTGGGATGGGTTTTCACTTTGCAAATGATATTAATTCAAAGCTGCATTGGTGTCTTTTCATTTCAAGGTTAGCTTTAAAAGAAAACATAAAGATGTTTGAATGAAAAAGGTTTGGTTTTAAACTAACCAAAAAAATAGTAACTAATTTTACTTACAAAGAAAAGTGTTTCTTGGAGTTTCAGATCACTAGGCTCAGATTCCTCATACAAAAAGGGAGTTCCGATCACTTGTTTCTTTTCCTCGCATTAGAGAATTAACATATAGTTAATTCTGTAACTGGTGTTGTACAGATGCTTCTCATTAATGGGTTCAAACACTAAATCCCTCTCACTGATGCACCTTGCAATGGCTCATACCTCTCACCTAGCACTTGCCATTCAAGGTGATCTTTAACCTTGGATTACCCGTCAAAAGCTCGCAAGAGATAACTAATGAATGTCTCCTTGGAGTCCAAAAGCTTACCAAATGTTGGCTATTCTAGATAATCCTACCTTCAAGTCACCTCCCAAAGGCTCGCAAGAGATAAACTAGTGAATCTCCATGGACGGAGATCACTTGCCTTACCAAGTGTTGGCCCAGGTGATTTAAAGGCATTTTAAGTTAACTAAAAAGATAAAAACCATTAACGGGTCACACTTTCTCTTCATTAAAAACTAAAACAACAAAACTTCCAATTTATGCATGTGGAAACTTACCCGGATTTCCTCACTCCAAGAGACGAAAAGCCTAGCCTCTCATCCTTTGAGAAAAAATCCTCAGAGTTTGGTTAGCAAGAAAATGAAAATGAAAGAGAAGGAAAAAAACAGAGCAAGGCTCTGTATATTCTATATATTTATATATCTATATCTCATTGGATTACATGATTCTATATCTATTACAGTGGATGCAAGGGAATATATATAGAGACGTTTTTCCAACCTTCCTAACTAAGAAATCTTATGGTTGGTGGATTACAAGGAGAAGAATGGAAATTTATACAAAAATATCTGAAGAAAAATATCTCAAAGTGTCGGTCACAACTATCGGGAAGCTTTAGGAGAAATTCCACAGCACTGTGCAAAATGGCTGCGAAATCATTTCGCAACAAAAGGGTGATTTCGCAACCGTGCAAAATTCTTCCTTTAGCTTGGAGTGATTTTATTGCAATGGATGTAACTCCTTCGTTTCAACTCCGAATCGCGCACCGTTTGAAGCATTGGATTGTTGACTTCCTAAGATTTGAAATGGTATATATAACGTATAAAATGGACTTCGGGAAGTGCTCCAAAAGTGTGAAAGAAAACTGCAGCTGCTGTCCTCTGTTTTCTTCACTCTCTTTTTCCTCTCTCCGTTGTTCTTTCCTTGCATACTTTGAACGAATTTGGAAAAGGGCTATGGAGCTCCAAAGCTTGGTTCTTCATGAATTTGAGCTTCCAAAAGCTTTGCCATAAACTATATACAGCTCTCCCTCATTCTTGGATTGCTTTGGTGTAGCTAAAAGCTATCAAAAACACCAAAACTTAACACAATTTGATTAGAAACGATTGCAAGGGTCCTTAACATGTCAATTGAGTTAAAAGGTAATAACTACTACTCAAAAGTGTTTAAAAGAGTTAATTATGAGCTATCAAATAGCACTTTTTGAGTAGTAATCACCTCATTTATAGGCTAAAAGTTAAGTTGACACATGGTAAGATCCTTAGGAGTATGTAAAATGTTCTTTTCAAATCAAGGGCTCTCGATAAAAATTGAAAAAATTTGAGTCACGGGAGCTTTTAATGAAAAGATGTTGATTTTGCATGAGGATGATCCCTTTCACATGGTCATGTGAAATATAAATATTGACAACATTCTAGCATCATTCTAGCTCATTTGGCATGGTCATGTGAAAATTCACATGTTCATGCAAAACTGATTTCTAATTTGCAACAAAAACAATCTCTCTAGTCTATATCACAAGATCATGCAAAAATTTCGCATGATCATGCAAAAATTTTGCATGTTCATGCGAAATTGACACTCCTTTGATTTTTCTTTATACAATTTTCTTCAATCATCCATATCTTCCTTGTTTTAGCTCTAATCTGCACACTGTTTGCAGTGTTGGATTCTTGACTTCTTGAGTTCAAAATGATATATAGCATATCCAAAAATAACCTCAGGAAGTACTCCAAAATCATCTCAAAGTCATAGTATATATTGTTGCTATAATTTGAGTTCTAATTGGAGTATATGAACTTTAATCCATATCCTTCAACCTTCTTTCTCATGTTTGCTTGCTCTCCAACTCTTTCCACAACCTTCATTTCTTTTTCTCATGCTATGAATTACTTCACTTTCATTTGTCAAAATTTTCATCATGTTTCACACTTTTGGGGCTCATTCTAAGCATGTCTAGTCTTTTTTCTACCATGACTGAAAATGATTTCTCCAACTTGTATACTTTTTATCCTTTAAATCTAAGATTTAGCTCAAGATATATGTTAGATCCATGACTAGGGCCTTAGCAATAATTCAAGTTAAGTTGGGTGAATTGAACCTTTACATTTGCATAATTCATTCCTATATGTGCCATTAGAGCACAATTTGTGGCTCTAATCAGTGGCCTTAAGCAAGCTCCCAAGGCCTGGTTTGAGAAGCTTAAGAGTTCTTAGTTCAATGGGTTTTTTCAAGTTTCTAACTTAGATACCCCACTATTCTTTTACAAGAAAAATAGAAAATTACTTCTAGTCCTTATTTATATGGATGACATTTTGTTCATAGATGATGACTCTACAATGATCTCCTAAGTAATAACTAATCTTAGTAATTAGTTTACATTTGAGACACTACAAGAATTGAAGTATTTAATTTCTTGGCTTTGAGACACGCAGAAATTCTACAGGCTTAGTTACCCAAACTAAGTACATTCGTGATTTGTTAATCAAAACAAAAATGAACTCTTCCAAGTCTTGTTCTACTCCAATCTATCTAAATCAAAACTTGCATTAAATGACAACAAGTCTTTTGATTTTGCCTCTCTTTATTCGAAGTACAATTGGGGCTCTACAATATCTCACCACGACCAAACTTGACATATCATTTGCAATTAATAAACTCACTCAGTTCTTTCATGCTTCAACAAATATTCATTGATCTACTTGCAAAAGGATTCTTATATATCTTCAAGGAACGAGTATTGTTGAACTTCAGTTTCATCCTACTTCCAAAATGCTCCTTATTTACTGATGCAGATTGGGCTAGCAGTCTTGATGATAGACGCTTTACTAGTGGTTATTGTATTTTTCTTGGTGTAATTTAATCAACTAGAGCTCTAAGAAACAATGAGTTGTTGCAAGAAGTAGTACTGAGTTAGAGTACTGTGTTTTAGCTTCTGCCACTATAGAATTAATTTGGATTTAGTCTCTGTTTCATCAGTTGGTCTTTCTCTTGAAAAATCCTCAGTGTAGTGTGATTAATGTTGGTGCTAATGCATTGGTTTTTAACCCTATTTTCATACTAAAACTAAATATATCGAGATTCATATTCATTTCATCCATGAGAAAGTGCTTAGTAAGGAAGTGGATGTTCATTATACTCCCTCTGAAGAGTAAAAAACTAATGTCTTTACTAAACCTTTGTCCGTTTCTTGTTTTCTTTCTGTGTGTAACAAGCTTTCACTTAGTACCCTCGTTTAGCTTGTGGGGGTGTATTAGTGATGTAATTAATTGATTCTATTCTTTAACTAATTCCTCTTGTAATAGTTGTATATAATAACAGATTTAATAGAGTGTCGTCATTCTCACCAAATCCATTTCTCTCTCTAAGTCCTTCACAAGTCTTATTAGTTGCAACTTTATAAGCCTATCAATGCTCAGAATGATAATCTTTATTTTGTATATCCTTTTTAATAGTTTTTTAATATATAATACATTAATGAAAAAAAAAATATCTTCTTCTACCTCTCTCTCATAATATTTATTTTTTTATATACTTTTTAATAGTTTTTTTAATATGCAATATTTTAATAGAAAAAAAATACCTTCTACCCCTCTCTCTCTCTCTCTTTATATATATATATATATATGTATGAGTAACAGGGTGCAAAAGGCTCTCTTTATTTACCATTTTCCTTGCACTTTTCTTTCTTTTTTTTTTTTTTTTAATACTGGATGTTCAATCATGAACAAGTTTTATGTGTGGATATTTTTATTTTTCTTTTGAAAAATGCCTTAGTTTAATTGTTTGGTTTCTAAAAATGTTTTTTTTTTAATTCATTATTTTAATTACATCCTTCAAAACAACTATCAATGGGACTTCTTTAAGTTTAATTTTATTTTTACTGTTATGATGTTTTTACTATTTTTTTTTTTTACTAATTACTATACCTTAGTGTGCATTTGGATACATATACTGTTTTTTTTAATAAAAATATTTTATATAAAAATTAGAACATCTCTTATGAAAAATATAGATTTACTTTATATCTTTAAAAATCATTTTAAAGAATTTTAAATTTTGAAATAGTAAAATTATTTTTATATCTCAATTTTTTTAAAAATATTTTTTAAGATCATTACTTTGTCAACATAAAACCTCTAAAAGTTTTTGTATAGCGTACAAAATTTATTATTATTTTCTAATTTTAGAAATAGAAAGTATATCTAAATAGATAATAAGTTTTTTTTTTTCTTACTATCATGACTCACAAATTTAGTATTACAACTTTTTTCAATTTGTTCAATTTTTATTTTTTTTATTTATTGAAGTATACATTAAAACCTTTATGTAAATTTTGTTTTCAAAACATAGTGATTATTACTTTATATCATTTGCATTCTAAAATAAAAATAAACTTTATAAATGTTTAGGCACAATATAATATTTATCCATTGATTTGTTTTGTTTACATAGTGGATAAATTAAACCGTTAGTTGAACTTAATCGGCTCCATTAAACTACATATATGATTTGTTTGTCATCTAGTTAGTGTTCGTCTAACAATATAAGTAAAAGTAAATGAAGTTATTATTGCTGTTGGATTAAATTTTTGTTATATTCTAAAAATGCTATTGGTTCTTTGTTCTTATTTCACACTGGTACCTGATAGGGAGGGGGATTGACTAGGCTTCAAACTCAAAATTCAAATTTCTTAGACCTTAATGATCAATCAATTAATTGAATTGTCCGAACCACATTTTTTATGTACATCCTCACTCGATAGCAAGACTAGTTTTTATTTGTGAAATTTTGATTTTTTGAAAAAGTTAAAGTTGCCACTTATTTTAATTTATTTTCAAAAGAAAAAACAAAATAAGAAATAAAACTTTAATGTGATGACTCATTTTTTTTAGGAAAAGACGTATTTGTTGAAACCAAGTCTAAATTTGAGGATCAGTTTACCTATCAGAAATGTATGACGATAAGTTGTAGCATCATCTCTAAGTCATCTACAGTCTCTACTAAAGGAATGGAGAGAGCTATGACAATTAATTAATTAATTAATTATGGATATCAAAAAAGAATAATACAAATAAATATATAACAAGATAAGCCGAAAATAAGTCATAATAATGTACAACGATGGTAAAGGGATTGCACAAATTAATTTATTAAATTGAGTAAACATGATTTGATTATTTTAAAATATTACAATATTTTCAAGAAATTTCAAAAGATCTTATTCATGTTAAAAGCAAATTCAAATTAATATTTCAATTTATTTATTTACAAATAAAATATTTCGATTTATTTTCAACAAATGATTTCATTTGATTTTATTTGTATTCAATTTTTATATCCAAGAAAGTTATTTAAACTCATTGTTATTAAAAGGATTATTAAAATCAAATTTATTTATAGGAAAATGATTTTTATTTACCTTTGTTAGGAAATGAATTTTTATAATTTTATTTACAAAAATTTTAATTTAATTTTTTTATTTAAAAAAAAATCTACAAACCTAAAGAAAGATATTTATAAGTTTATAAAAAGGAATTTCAACTCAATTTTATTAAATATATATTGTTAGAAAAATTAGGTTAATCCAAGTTATGGTAATCACCCTAGAGGGGGGTGAATAGGGTGATGATCTCTTTTTGTAAATTTAAACTATGTGAATGTAAGAGACAAATATATGCAAGTATATAATAAAGCAATATAAAGTAAAAGAGTAGGGAAGAGGGAATGCAAACACAAGATTTTATAGTGGTTTGGCGCAACCCGGCCTACATCCACTCTCCTCTAGCTTCAATCCCAAGCTTGAGGTTCCACTATTTCAAGGCTTCCAAATCAAGCCTTCAAGCAATACAACTGGATTATGGTTCCAATCCACCCTCTTGGATTTTTTGCTCCAAGCACCCTTTACAATCCTCAAGAGATATCTCACTCTTAAACAACCTTTCAAGTGATACCCCACACTTGAGAAACCTCCTCTCAAAGATTTATAAATAAATGATTTCACAAAATCCTAGTACAAAAACTTTAAGTTCAAATGATACAAGAAAACTAGGATTGAAAGGTGCACAATGATATGCAAGTTTTAGAACAATGGTGCACTCAAAACACTTTTCAAAGGCTCAAATATATTCAAAAAAAGGTTTGAGAAGGTTGAGCTCTTGAACAATGAATATTTGGAGCCTTTTTATAGAGGAAAAAAAAAACCAAACTAGCCATTGGGGGTTTGATCGATCGAGCTGAGGGTCAATCGGTTGACTAACTGTTAGCATTTAATGCTTGGCAGGTGACCATTCGACCTCGACCACCCCTTAACTGGACTTCGACTGGCCCTTGACCGGACCTCGATCGATTGAGGTTCAACCTTGACCAATTGAACAATCGTTCTAGAAGAAAGAGAAATTTTTTTGCACCCTCAATTGGTTTAACCGGTTGAGCTGTTTTTGGCTCAACAACCAACTTTTTCAACTTAAAACCTTTTAAACAAGATTGTAAAACATTCGACACAAGGTTTTAGTTGAAAACATAAAATCATTCAAATTTAAATAATTTAAAACAAATAACGCTTAGATGATTTTGATGCATAAGTAAAGAATGTAATACATAAAAATCCTAGTGCACCAACAACCTTACAAAGAGATCTTATGAAGCTTGGGTCTTGAAAAACACTTCTCTTTAAGGTGGTCTTCTTCTTCATGATTTCTCCTTGGCTTGATTTGTCTTTGTGATTGCCACTTTGGAAATCGTCTTGCCTAATCACACTTGAAATATAATCAATAGTTCAAAACCATGTTTTGTTATCATCAAAACCGAGATTAACCAAACCTTGGTTTCACAATCTCCCCCTCAATATATGCTCCTTTGAATTTCGAAAATATTCAAGTTTAGAAACTTCAAGGAGTATATTAAGGATGCTCAAAAAGATATAATCAAACATAAATAGTATAAAGAGCAATTTAGCAATTGACAAGACATTATTATTAAATATAGTGCATGCAATTATAACCAATAAAGTACATAGCATCAATATGAATAGGATTGCTAAAATAATATTGACATTTCTTTCCAAGTTAGCAACCTACAATTACTTCTCCTACTTTTTGTCATCAACAAAAAGTCTCAATAAAGTATATAAGGGGAATCACATGTTATCAAAAGTTTTAAAAAATAAACAATAAGCATGATATAATTTTTCATGAAAATGAATCTCCCTCTTTTTCATTTAAGAACATTTTCAAAATAAATGATTGTTTATCCTTAGAGCATTCCCAATTTAAAGCATGATTTGGAAAAAATATATGGGTGAACATATGCATTAAAAAGATATATAATCATGCATTGAATAACATTATTAGAGCATACAAGCATATGATCATTCAATTTTACCTAGGTGTATATTAAAAAATCTTCTTTTTAATCCAAACCTTGGTTTAACAAAGATGATCATTCAAGCAGATGATACCAAAAAGTTATATTATTAACAAAAATTATACCAAGTGTTGGCAAAATGATAAAATGATATTACAAATTAAGCTTTAGAAGGGATACCATTACCAATATTATCAATGCATTCTTTCCAAGGTAAGCATATCCTCCTTTTTGCATGAATCCCTACAAAATAAATTAAGTAACCTTTGGTACCCATATCTTTTTGGCTCCTAGAGAGTAAGTCTTTCTTCCCTTTGGAATCCAAAATAATTTAGAGTTTTGAAGAACATGAGGAGATTTTCTTAAGGGACAAAAATCATTAATGTGACTTCCTCTTTCACAAAGATTGAAAATAGTTGAAGGTGAAAAACTAGAGGCTTCCTTTACAAAATAATTCTTAAAATATTTTTTATTTTTGAAAGGCTTGTAGCCTAGCCCCTTTTTATCAAAAATGCACTTTTGACTTGCCATTCATTTTTCTTTTTCAACTACTCATTTTTATTTTTCAAAAGAGATTTTTACCTTCTCAATATTTTCAATTTTTTTTTCTTAAGCTCATTGAGCTCATTTTAAAGACAAGAAATATTTTTTCTTGAGAGAAACATTTTTGAAACCAAGTTTTTCAAGATCAAAATATAATTCTTGAAGTACATCTTGAAACTCATTATGGTTAGAGTTGGAGTTTACCTCATCTTGATGTTCCTCCAAAGCCATAAAGCACATGTTGCCATCCTCATTTGTGCATTCTTCTTCCATGGAGTCTTCATCACTTTCACTTTCACTCTCTTCCTCTTCATCATCATTTGTTAAAGCCATAAAAGCTATACTTTTCTTATTTTCTTCAACTCTTTGATGATTGTTCAAATTTATCTCATAAGTCATGAGTGACCCAATGAGTTCTTCAAGTGAGAGTTTGGTGAGATCCTTTGCTTCTTGAATAGCCATCACTTTTGTTTCCCATTTTTTTGGTAGAGACCTTAAGATCTTCATGACTTTCTCTACTTCAATGTAGGTCTTTCCCAAGCTTTCAAGTTCATTCACCATCACCATGAACCTAGAAAACATTTCTATAATAGATTCAAAATCCTTTATAGAAAATAATTCATAATCATGCACAAGGATGTTGATTCTAGACTCTTTAACTTGGTTGGTTCCCTCATGAGTGATTTCTCATAGTCTTCAAATTTCTTTAGCTGACTTACATTACCAAACATAATTAAATTCATTTCTATCAATATCACAATGTAAGATAAAAACGTCTTTGGCATTTAATTGAACTTTCTTTCTATCAAGTTCATCCCATTCTTGCTTAGGTTTTGAAACCATCACTCCATTTTCTAATTTTGAAGGAATGTGGGGGCCATCTTCAATGACATCCCATAAATCAAGATTAGTAGACTGTAAAAACCAAGTCATTTTAGTTTTCCAATAGGGATAATCGATTCCCGTAAAGAATGGAGGTCGGGTGGTTGAAAAACTTTCAATGTGAGATGAGCTTGATGGATTAGCCATTACCTCTTAGATGGTTAAGTCTTAAACAAGAGGCCTAGCTCTGATAGCAATTATTAGAAAAATTAGGCTAATCCAACCTATGGTAATCACCCTAGAGGGGGGGGGGGTAAATAGGGTGATGGTCTCTTTTTTGCAAATTTAAACCATGTGAATGTAAGAGACAAATATATGCAAGTATATAATAAAACAATATAAAGACAATTGTATATAAAGTAAAAGAGTAGGAAAGATGGAATACAAACACAAGATTTTATAGTGGTTTGGCGCAACCTAGCCTACATCCACTTTTCTTTAGCTTCAATCCCAAGCTTGAGGTTCCACTATTTCAAGGCTTCCAAACCAAGCCTTCAAGCAATACAATTGGACTATGGTTCCAATCCACCCTCTTGGATTTTTTGCTCCAAGCACCCTTTACAATCCTCAAGAGATATCCTACTCTTGAACAACCTCTCAAGTGATACCCTATACTTGAGAAACCTCTTCTCAAAGATTTATAAATAAATGATCTTACAAAATCCTAGTACAAAAACTTTAAGCTCAAATGATACAAGAAAACTAGGATTGAAAGGTGCACTAATGATATGCAAGTTTTAGAACAATGGTGCACTCAAAATACTCTTCCAAGGCTCAAATATATTCAAGAAAGGTTTAGGAAGGTTGAGCTCTTCAACAATAAAGATTTGGAGCTTTTTTATAGAGGAAAAAAAACCAAACTAGTCGTTAGGGGTTCAACCGATCGAGCTGGGGGTCAATCGGTTGACTAGCCGTTAGCATTTAATGCTTGGCAGGTGACCGTTTGAACTCGACCACCCCTTGACCGGACCTCGACTGGACCTCGACTGGTTGAGGTTCAACCTTGACTAGTTGAACAACTATTCTGGAAGAAAGAGAAATTTTTTTGCACCCTCAACTGATTGAGTTGGGGCACCCGGACCTTGACCGGTTGAGGTAAGGGTCAACCGGTTGAGCCATTTTTGGCTCAACAACCAACTTTTTCAACTTAAAACCTTTTAAACAAGTTTGAAAAACATTTAACACAAGGTTTTAGTTGAAAACATGAAATTATTCAAATTTAAAATATTTAAAACAAAATAATGTTTGGATTATTTTGGTGTACAAGTAAAGAATGTAATGTATGAAAATCCTAGTGCATCAACAACCTTACAAAGAGATCTTATGAAGCTTAAGTCTTTAAAAACACTTCTCTTTGAGGTGGTCTTCTTCTTTATGATTTCTCCTTGGCTTGATTTGTTTTTATAATTGCCACTTTGGAAATCGTCTTGCCTAATCACACTTGAAATATAATCAATAGTTCAAAACCTTGTTTTGTTATCATCAAAACCGAGATTAACCAAACCTTGGTTTCACACACACACATTAAAAAAAATTCAATTGAATTCTTAATTAAAAGGTTTTGGATTTCATTTAGAAAGAAATTTTTTATAAATTGTTTAGGAAATTATTTTTACAAATTTATTTATAAAATAATATTTCAATTTGATTTTATTTACTTTTTAGAACTTTTATTTACGAAAATATTTTCAATCCAATTTTATTATGAAAATGATTTCTCCAACTTTAATTTGCAAAAATGATTTTCATCCTATTCTTATTTTTTTTTTAAATATTTAAGACTTTTGTTTATAAAAATTACATAATCACATTCTTATCAAGAAAAGGAAGTTTTATTTAAAAACATTTTTTGCATGATTTTATTAAAAATTAATTTTGGATAATTTTATTTTAAAAAACTCATTTTTTTGACAATTTTTATTTAACAAATAATTTTCCATACAATTATTATTAAAATCAATTTTTTGAATTTTTTAAAAACAATTTTTTGGATTTTTTTAAAAGCAATTTTTTGGATTTTCCTAAAAGTATTTTTCTAAATTTTTTATTAAGAAAACCTCTTTTTATTAAAAAAAAAAAATATTCTAAACTATTATTTTATTAAAACATGATCAAGAAATTGTTTATTTTATTAAAATAAAAATTTTAGACTATCAAATTTCAATTATGTATACATGCAATAAATATTTACAAAAACCATAAAAATATAATTAAATAGAAGTGGGGAAATAAAATATATACACATATTTTATAAAAACATACTGAATTTGTGCACCGACACAACTCTTTAAAACTAGGGTACCACTATTTTATAAAAGAAATACCACCTAAGTGTGCTAAAAGTATTATTATGGTGGAAAATATATACCCCTCTTCTTTAATTTATAGTATGGTATATTATCATTCCTTAGGTGCTCGACATTTTATATAATGATAAAATTAATATGAATGGAGTGGATGTTATCATAAACCTTCACGTACATATGCTTGCTTGCCCAGCTCCAAGATTGGAGAATCCAAAACTGATCAGCCCCATGCAGCACACTGCATGTATTGATGGAGGGTTTACTCACATAGAATGGTTTCATTTTTTTTATTTATTTTTTTAATTAATTAATTGTGCTAAATTTTATTATTTATATATTTTTTGAAATCTTTAATTCATAAAAGAATTACCAACGTAAAATCTTTAACATGAGATATTAAGTCAGCATAATGGAACCATCCTCTGTCAATTGAATTTTTCTGAGAGAATATGAAATCAATAACTTTAATTCAAGGTATGACTAAACACACCATACATGGATGACAATAAAAAAAATTCAGGGTAAGTTTGAGGCGACCTCAGTTTCGAAAGAAGACCTGTATAGGTACGTAGTTGATCACTTTGAGAGAAATGAGAATGAAGGGAAGTGGGAGGGAAAATGATGGGCGTGGAATTTTGTGTGCGATAACGATGTTTTTGACGAGTTCTACTTTGCTATTTTCCGTCTCCTTCAAGTAACCAATATTCATAATTAGTTGAGGAAAATAAGCTCAACATGGGGCATGAAGTCAACAAGTATCGTTTTCCTTCATGATTCATCACAATTGTAAAGAAGCCTGATGTAAACTTCCCCGTAAAACAATCCTTCATATATATAATCAACTTCAGGTAACAGCCATGGGCATAATAATGATATAATCTTCCATATTTGCAGCAGAGCAACTCCAAGGAAGATGAAAGCATATGCTGTTGTTCTCATAGCTTGCGGTTCTGTAGCCGTAGCAATTGTAGTGTTGTGTTGTCTTTGCAAGGGTGACGGCAAAAGGAAACGCCCCGATGTTCAAAGGAGTACTGCAGCTCCCCGGTCAGCGCAGAAAACGTATAGTGATATGGAAAAGGGCCAAACCTCTAAAAGCAGTGACTCAAAAGATGGTAAAATGGTGATTTTAGCAGGAGCGGGTGCTGTTATAGCCGCTACTGCTGTTGTAACTGCTAGCAGTGGCGGTGGCGGTGGCTGTGGTGGTGGCGGCGGCGGCTGTGGGGGCGGTGGTGGTTGTGGCGGCGGCGGTTGTGGCGGTTGAAAACTGTTATTCTGCCGGTCGTGCCCAGTAAACGAGTTTAATTCTGCAGTTATGAGAAATTTAAGCAAGCAAAAAAACTGTACTTGTAATTAAGCTTTGTATCCAAAATTAGAAGTACTCCACCCTTTGAATAAGTCTTGTTGTACTCCACTCTTTAAAAATATATAGTATTTATTTATTTTTGGGCTGTTGTCTTCCCTTCACATCAATGAAAAAAGAATTATGCTTGAACCTTTTTCTATATATAATATTATTTATTTTTGGGCTATCGTCTTCCTTTCACACCAATGGCTTCGCATCAATGAAAAAAGTAATACCTTCTCTCTTTCTTTCTTTTATTTTTATTTTTATTTTATGTTTTTGGCTATTGTCTTCCCTTCGCATCAATGGAAAAATTGTCATCCCATCACGTCAATAGATAAAATATCTCTCTCTTCTTTGTGTGGCTATTTACATCAATGGAAAAAATATCTCTCTTTCTCTTTCTTTTCTGTTTCTTTTTTCTTTTTTTTTTGGCTATTGTCTTCCCTTCGCATCAATAGAAAAAATTATCTTTCCTCACGTCAATGGAAAAAATCTCTCTCTCTTTCTTTGTGTCTTCCAAAGGAAGATTGTCTTCCCTTCACATCAATGGAAAAATTCTCTCTCCATTTTTATTTATTTATTTTTTTTAAGCTAGTGTCTTCCCTTCACATCAATAAAAAAAATATCTCTCTTTTTCTTTTTCTTTTATTTTTAGCTATTGTCTTCCCTTCACAATGAAAAAAATTGTCTTCCCTTCACATGAAAGTAAAAAAATGTCCTCTCTCTCTCTCTTTACACTTACCATTTTCCTTTTTTTTATAACGGATGTTTAATCATAAACAAGTTTTATATGTGGGTTTTTCTTTTGAAAAATGGGTCAGTTTAATTGTTTGGTTTCTAAAAATGTTTTTTGAATTCATTATTTTAATTGCATCCTTCAAAACAACTATCAATATTGATGTCCTTCACAGCATTTAGCGTCCTTGGTTATAAGATGTTCAAGCATCCAACCACTAGGTTTCCATATTTTTTCATACTTTCGGTTCATTTATACCCTATATCAATTGTTTTAATTAAGAAGGTGTAATTAAATAATATAGATTAAATCATTTTTTTATATATAATTTTAGTGATTTTCCTCTCATACCTTCACAATTTGCTCCCAAGTTGTTCAATACTGTCCCCTAATCGTCCAATTTTGTTCTCCAGAACAAAATTATTAGTACTCCAAAACCAATCTACTCAAGGTCTCACTTCTTTGTACCCTAATTGCATTTTTTTGTATCTTGATTTTGTGTCTTTGTTATCCAATTTGTTCCTAAAGTATTTAAGTTCCCTTACTATATATCCACTTATTTATTTATAAAAATTTCAAGTAGTTATAAAATTTAAAAAGGTAGACATTATTATATTTTGATTAAAAACTTAATTTATTTAGAATTTTTTAATAAAATTTTTGTAGAATAATTTATTTGAAATTGCTTACTTTAAAATGTGACATTACAAAATTTGTTTCACAATTTTTATGATAATTTATTTTCAATAATAAAATTATATTTATTTTTTATGTTGTGAAAATATTTTTATGGTTGTAGTATAGAAAATAGAAAAGAAAATTAAATATGATTAAAATTAACTAGAAACTTATAAATTTTCAAATTATTTAGTTTTGATTTAAAAGTTAAAATAAGTTTGAAATATTATAAAATAATAATTTATTGATTTTAAATCTATTTCTTATTATTTTCCTTCACTTTTTCTTTTCTTTTACTTTTTCTCTCTATTTTCTTTTCCTTAGATTTTCCATCAATTTTTTTAAAAACCGCAACCTTACTAAATATTTTTGAAAAATAAAAATAATATGATAAAAAAAATAGCACATAAGGATTATATGGTAAAAATCATCAATAAATCCTTAATCATCTGTCAATCACGAGTTTTTTTATCTTCTCAATGCTAGTATTATCATATTTTTCACATATCAATAAATCATCCATTAATTGGTCTTTTTTTTTTTATCAATTTTTTAAGGTCCAATTTCTTTGTATCCTAGTCTTATTTTCTTTGTACCATGATCATATTTGTTTGTACCCTTGTCTCATTTATTTATGCTTGGTCTAATTTCCTTGTACCTTGTCTCATTTTTTTTTGTACTAAAGGCTCATAATTTTTGTAAAAAAAAAACATAGTATATTTAAGTAATTTTTTAATCTTGAAGTTAATTATATAATTAATTTATTTGTAATATATGTGTGTGTGCGCATGTTTGTGATTTTGCTTCCATACATTCTCATACATTCCACTCCATAGTCTCCCAATGCTCCCAAGTTGTCCAATTTTGTTAAAAGGAAAAAATTATAAGTAATCCCAAGCATTATATCTAAAGTCTTATTTGGTTGTATCTAGATCTATCTTTGTGTATTTGTCCTATCACTTTGTACCCTATATCAATTCCTTTAAATAAGAAGGTGTAATTAAATAATACAAATTCTTCTGCTAAGGGAATAAAATAATTCACGAATATTTAGAATATATATTGTAGACCCCCCTCAGATAGAGGGGTCGGATTTTATTTTATTTTATTTTTATTATTCTGGCCACCCTAGAAAGGAGTCATTCTTGGGCAGCCAAAGAAGACAGCAGGTGAAGGAAGAACAACTAGTGGGTGAGCTGTTCTGGGAGGCTTGATGGAATGGGAAGAAGAGAGGGTAGAGAGCTAGTTGGAGCTATAGAAAGGACGACGACTGAAGCAGGGGGTGGGTACCAGCATTGCATAAAAAGAAAGATATTTTTTTGGGTTGTGAAAGGTGGGTAGATATAGCTTGGAGAGAAGCTAGTAGAGGAAGAGGGGATTTTTATTTTGGCTGTTGGAGAGAAACCAGAGAGGGTAGCTTGAGAAAAAATAAGAGAGACTTGAAAAAGATTAGCTAAAGAGTGAGGCGTTTTTGCTATGAAGGAGAGGGGAACCGGGTTCTTGCTTGAGAAAGAGGAAAGACCATCTAAAAGTGAGAGAAGAGGGAATAGTTTGAACAGAAAAGAAAATGAAGGGGACGAAGGGAGCATTCTCAGGAGTATTGATACGTTCGGTCTGGGTCCGGCTTCTTGGATCAGAGTTGGAGTCAGATTGATCAGAGTATCAGATCAGTCAGACTAGAGATCAGATCAGAGATATATGGACTCACAGATAGTTATCGTTGACCAGTTTGTTGTGACCATGGCTTCGATTCAGGAGGCTATAGCTAGCCTCGGCCAAATGATAGATGAGCAACAGTCTCAATAGGTTCCACCTCAGGATGGCGCACAATATGATCCTACAATACCACCACCCCCTCCACCCAGTCTGTCAGCACCATAGGCTATACCTTTCACTCTGCATAGTCAGACCAAGGTTCCTCCGCCTCCTGTCACCGTACCTACCCCGACCTTAGAGGACCTACACTCTCGCATGGATAGACTTGAGCAGAGGTTGAGGCAGTTGAGGACTTCAGAAGGAGCTATTACTTGGAAGGATTTTGATGGAGCACCAGTTGCCAATTTACCGACCAAGTTTAGGATGCTCGAGATTGAGAGATACATGGGCATTGGCTGCCCTTGCATCCATTTGAGGCTTTACAGTACTGTTATGAGGGCCCATGGATTAGATGAGGCCTAGATGGTTATGTTTTTCCCTATGCCCTTGAGTGGTGCGACACAGCGTTGTTTGCTTCATTGGATGTATCACGTCGCCAGACTTGGGATGATTTGGACTAGGAGTTCTTGAGACAGTTTGCATTTAATACTATCATTGATGTTTCGAGGAGAGAGTTGGACGCTTTAAGGCAGAGGCTAGAGGAGTCAGTCACCTCATTTATCTCCCACTAGAGGGAGAAAATTTCACAGGTTATTGATGGACCATCTAAGAGGGATTAGATCAGCATGATTATGAGGAGCTTGTAGCCTCGATTTGCTAGGCACTTGATGGGATTTCCTCATACGGATTTTGGATCTTTGGTACAGGCCTTATATGGTATAGAAGAGGGCATAGCTAGAGGATTATGGTCTGAGTCTTCTCCTTCTGATTCAAAAGGGAAAAAGCCCTTAAGAGGATAGAGATCAGGAGATGTGGGTGCTATCGGTTCAATAGGGTTGAGATCTCCTAAACGCTATCAAACAGTTAGGTAGACTTCTGGATTCTACTACCCATCATCGTCTCATGTGCAGTATAGGCCACAGACACCTCATCAGTCATATCATCAGGCATACATGCCTCCTACATTAGTACTGCCTTACCATACCGCACAGAGCATAGAGAGGCCTCTTGTTTCATATTCTGCCCTAGGATAGTCATGCTATGCAGCATAGTTTGTTGTGAGACCTACAACATCCTATCCTAGACCCAGAGCTCTGCAGACCCCTAATCTTTTTGCTTTGAGGACTTAGAGACAATTTTCACAATTGGGTATGTCGTTGAGCCAAGCTTTTCGAAAACTCACAGAGGCCGGATTATTGACAGCTCTCACTCCTAGACCATTATCTCGGCCTGTCCCGCCTCAGTTCAGGATGGATCTACACTGTGCATATCATCAGGGGCCAGGGCACGAGACTGGTCGTTGTACTGCTTTGAGACATGCTATCCAGGATCTGATTGATTAGGGTTTGGTTCACTTGGGCCAGCCAAGTGTAACCACAAACCCATTATCGGCTCACACTACACATGCAGTTCCTCCTCCGACCAATGACATACACTCTATTGACTTCGTTGAGCTTGACAATCACATCCACATGCTGAGCTAAGATGAGTCAGAGCCAAAGCCCATAGTATCAGACGAGATTTATGAGATAAGCAGAGTGACTTTGGGTCCTCGGATGTCTACACCATTTAGACTGGTCCCTAAGGCGGCATCAATACAGACGATCATTGTCGAGTCATTGAATTTCCCACATTTCAATGTTCAAACGCTGATGCGACTCATGGTAGCTTAGCTTTAAAGGCGTATCAACAAAATTTATACCTTAAATACTATTACTAAAGTAGCCAAGCTACTATAGCATAGTGGTTCTAGGATCGTTCACTGGGAAGGGTTTTCGCAAACACTAGTGATATTCAAATTAGGAAAATAGGTGATTTTCTTATGGATGTTAGCTTTAAAAGAAGATGTAAATGTTTTAGAAAGATTTAAACTAATCTAAGCTAACATTAAAGACTAAAATGAAAGGGTATAAAAACAAGTTTCTCAAAGATAGGATAGCTATGCTTTGCCTCTTATGCAAATTGGAAATCTCAGGATAGGCTCCTCGCGTTGGGGTTGCAACTATGGTGATGCTTGCTTCCCGAACCGGTATGGATTTAGCAAATCAAGTTTTAATCCTTTAAAATGGCAAAACAAATGGTAGTGAATTTCATCAATGGTTATTCACCTTAGACTTCCTTTGAATGGCTCGTAAGAGATAACTAATGGTCTAAAGCCAAAAGCTTACCAAATATTGGCAACTCAAAGTCATTCCAGGTGATAAACTCACCTTTCAATGGCCATTGAAATTGGTTCTAACGGATTAATGCAAAACTTGGAATTGAAAACCTCACCTTCCAATAGTTCGTAGGAGATAACTAATGGATAGAAATCCAAAAGCTTATCAAGTATTGGCCACTGGAAGTTGTCCAACGGAAATAAAAACCAAACTTTGCATTAATGAACCATTAATGAAAAACGACTACCTTACCTTCCAGGTCCGAGAAATTTCCATGGGATTGCATCCAAGCCATCACATAACACCCATACTTTGAGAAACTAAAAGTTTTAGCCAATCATCCTCTGAGGAAAAGCCCTCAGAGGCTGTTTGGCTACTAAGAAAATAGAAATGGGGAAGAACAGGAGAAGAGGAAAAAACAGAGCTTTATATATTTCTAAGTTAATGTACAGAGGATCGATCCCCCCATATCTTTTGGAGGCGTTGTGCACCTCTATATATAGCAAAATTACAAGATAAAGCCTTATGTCGGCTGAATACAAGGTTACAAAAGGAATTTACAAGAGAAAATATCAAGCTAAAAATATCTGGGAAGTCGATGGTGCGTGCGTGGAGAAACAGAGGAAATTTGGCAAGGTAAAAGGTTACTTGCGAAATTTTGGCAAGGTGAATTACTCATGATGCGAAGTGCCATATTTTCGCATCATGAGTAAATTCACCTTGCCAAATTTGGCAAGGTGCATTTTCACCTTGCGAAAATTGCATTTTAGAAAGGTACTTTGCCTTGCCTTGCGAAATGGCTATCCCTTTGTTTGTGCTCGTGTTTCCACTTGAAATTCAAGCCTGTAAACTTCCAAAATCCTTGCTTTAACTTGTCCAAGTAGCTCCTCCATCATTTGGCATGCTTGAATTGATTCATAAGCTGATAAAAATATGTAAACTTGCCACAAAATGGTTAAAACCAATTACTAAGGACCTTAATGAATTAATTGGGTTAAATGAATATGATTACTACTCAAAGGTGCTTAAAACCATTATAATTAGGTCTAAAAAATAGCACTTTTTGGTAGTAATCAAACGCCATTTGTTTTTATTTCGGATGTTGTTGAGGTTTAGACTCCATATATTGATGATGTTCACACTTCTGATGTACATTATGTTATTCGCGAGGGTAAGGTGGTACGACAGCAGCCCCCATAGCCACTAGACCCTTGGAGAGGACGTCTACTCATGAGGAGGTCAAAAGAGAGGATGATGAGATTATGAGGTAGTTACAGAGCACCCAGTCTCGTATTTCTATTTGGAGCTTGCTGACATCTTCCAACACTCACAAGGACACATTGATTCGAGCCTTGAGCCAGATCAAAGTCGAGACTACCATCACCCGGAGGGATTGATTCACATGGTGACAGCTGGCAGAGCCACTTGCATAGTATTCTCTTATGATGACTTACCACCAGAGGGTTCAGACCATACACGTCCACCATATATATTAGTTGGTTGTTCAGACCTCCGAGTCACATATGTCATTTTGGACAATGGCTCGACCCTGAACGTTTGTCTAATGGCCACTGCCATCGCCCTCGACTATGCGCCCTCTAACTTTGGTCCCTCCACTCAAACAGTCCGAGCATATGATAGCACTCGAAGGGAGGTCATGAGTACTTTAGATATTGAGCTGCTGATAGGTCCGGCCACATTTGTTACTTTGTTTCAAGTTTTGAGGATTCATACATCCTTTAACCTACTATTGGGCTGACCTCGAATTCACAGAGCTGGGGCCATTCCTTTTTCCCTTCATTAGAAGGTGATCATGATGGCCAAGTCATCACAGTGCAGTTTGTGGGAGATATGTTTATTTCTTCTGAGCCAGTACTTCATATCAGTCACAGTGATGACGACCTATTTCTGACTGGATTCACATTCGATGAGGTGAATACCTTGGAGAAGGAGGATTTTTTCCAAGACTTCGTGGCTATGTCTTTCGACCCACATGGCAGCACAACAGTACTCGATATGATGAGGAGCATGTCTTATTTACCTGGCATTAGGTTGGGGCGGCGTCAGCATGGGCCCAGTGAGTTCATGGCTATCCCAAATCACGGTGTACCGTTAGGACTCGGGTTCATCCCTATTGAGGTCGACTATCGATATATGGTGCGATTGCGCAAGGAAAGGGTGAGGACCTGACTAACTCACACACCATTTGATTATCTTGTTCACACATACACCATGAGCTTGGCAAACTACTTTGTGAGGGCGTCAGAGCTATAGACCCATTCAGATGGGATCATTGGGGGATTCAACACTGCTCAGGAGGTCGAGCTTCAGCGTCTTGTCCATCAGTTGTAGTTGAGTGATGGAGCTCTGGGCACTTCCACATCGGCATTGGTTGTCCCATCATCTCCAGATCGCATGAGCCTTATGACGTTCTATTTCTCGGATGAGGTCGATGAGCATGAGACATTTGCTAAGATTAGGGACATGGTAGATGGAGTTGTTCCATCTGACGAGTACATTGATGAGATACTTGCGATGAGTATGAGCCAGATTGATGGGATAGTTTAACTTGAGTCACCATTCGATCTCTTTGGGGTGTCCGCCATCGAGATTGCTGAGGAGATCCAGACTACTCCTACTCCGGAGTTTGCAGATGATGTTATAGTAGTTGCTGATTTGTTTGATTGCCCTGTTGGCCTAGTTGAGGGAGCATCTAACTTTGTGGACCCACCCCTTTCATTTGATGTTTTATCGGGATTTGTATCCCATTCTGATGATATTCATGACTCTTCATTTATGGATTTGAGCATTTTCGAGTACATGCCTGTCGCTTATGATATCACTTTATCTGCACCCTCCTCACCCACATCACAAATATTCGATATAGGTGATAAGATTGCACAACATGATTTAGATAATGACTCGTCTTCTGCTTCTGATTTGGATCTCATTGATAAGAGAGTTTCACCTGCTATAGATGACACAGAGGTTGTTGATTTCGGCACAGTAGATCAGCCTAGGGAGTTAAGGATCGAATTGGATTTATCTATAAATGAGAAAGACAACCTCATCCAGTTGCTTATATCGTATTTGGACGTTTTCGCATGGTCTTATGAGAACATCTTGGGCCTTGATCCATCTATTGTCCAGCATTGTTTGCCACTTTTGCCCCATACCAGTCCGATTAAGCAGATGTTGAGACAATTGCATCCTCGTTGGAGCTTGTAGATGAAAAAGAAGATTCAGAAGTAGCTCAGTGTAGGATTTTTATCAATGATCGAGTATCCCGAGTGGCTGGCCAATGTCATCCATGTTCCTAAAAAGGACGGCAAAGTGAGAGTCCGTGTTGATTTCCGAGATCTCAACAAGGCCAGTCCTAATGATGATTTCCCTCTCCTACACATCAATATGCTAGTTGACAGTACGGAAGGTCATTCGATGTTGTCCTTTATGGATGGATTTTTCGGGTATAGTCAAATTCTAATGGCTTTAGAGGACATGGAGAAGACGTCCTTCATTACCAAGTGGGGTACTTATTGCTATAGAGTCATGCCATTTGGGTTGAAGAATGCAGGAGCTACCTATCAGAGAGCAGCGACCACCCTCTTCCGTGACATGATGCATCGGGATGTCGAGGTTTATGTAGGCAACATGATAGTGAAATCCCAAGATAGAGCAAATCACCTAGCAACTTTGGAGAGATTCTTTGAGAGGATCAGACAGTTTAGATTGAGACTGAATCCCAAAAAGTGCACTTTTGGAGTGACTTCTGGGAAACTACTGGGATACATGGTCAGTGAGAGAGGTATAGAGGCAGATCCAGATAAGATCGAAGCCATCCTTGACATTCCTGCACTGAGGATTGAGAGAGAGAGATTAGAGGCTTTTTGGGTTGACTTTAGTACATCAGCAAATTTATTGCTAGATTGACCGACATCCATGAACCCATTTTCCGACTCTTGAGGAAGATTCAACCTACCATTTGGGATAATTAGTGTCAGTGCGTATTTGAGAGAATCAGAGAGTATTTGTTGTCATCTCCAATCTTGGTGCCTCCTACAATAGGTTGTCCCTTACTCCTATACCTTTCGGTTTCAAATGTAGCTTTTGGTTGCATGTTGGCTCAGCTCGATGATTCGGGCAAAGAGCGAGCTATTTATTATTTGAGTAAGAAGATGTTGGATTATGAGACGAGATATGTCATGATTGAGTGCTACTAATTGGCATTGGTTTGGGCTACTCAGAGACTGAGACATTACATGACTGAGTATTCAGTGCACTTGATATCCTGTCTTAATCCTCTGAGATATTTGTTTGATAGACTCGCTTTGGTCGGACGACTCATGAGACAGTTGGTACTTCTGACTGAGTTTGACATTCATTATGTCACTCAGAAGTCTATTAGATGGAGCATTGTTGCAGGTCACTTAGCCTAATTACTAGTTTCTGATGGTAGAATTATTGATGATGATTTCCCAGATGAGGATGTTGCTACTGTGACTAGTCTGTCAGGTTAGCATACGTACTTTGATGGTGCGACCAACCATTCTGGATATGGGATAGGTGTCTTGTTGATATCCCTTCGTGGTGACCACATTCCTAGATCTGTTCGTTTGGCATTCTCAGATCAATATCCTGCCACGAATAATATTGTTAAGTATGAGGCGCATCTTAGGATTAGAGACAACTCTTGAGTTCGAGATTAAATAGATGGAGGTGTTTGGTGACTCCAATCTGGTATTGAGATGGATTTAGGGTGAGTGGAAGACTAGAGATGTTAAGCTTAGGCCTTACCATGCATACTTAGAGCTACTGGTTGGGAGATTTGATGATTTGAGATATACACATCTGTCTAAAGCGCAAAACCAGCTTGCTGATGCCTTAGCTACTCTAGCTTCCATGATTGATATTCTTGTCGCTGCCACTGTTTGCCCCTTACTGATTGAGTTGAGATTTGCCCCTACCTATTGTTGCTTGATTGATGAGGTAGAGTTTGATGATGGCTTACCTTGGTATCACGGCATATACCAATTTTTGAGACTTGGTGCATATCCTAAGGCCTCCATGACCAAGGATAAGAGAGCATTAAGATAGTTGGCCGCCCAATTCATGATTTGGGGTGAGACTTTGTACAGACGGTCAGCTACTGAGATGTTACTATTGTGCCTAGACCATGCCTCTACCGATCGAGTGAATGAGAGAGGTTCATGCGGGAGTTTGTGGACCACACATGGGAGGGTATATGTTAGCCCATAAGATCATGAGGACTGGCTATTTTTGGTTGACCATGGAGACAGACTACTGTCAGTTTGTTCAAAGATGCCCAAAGTGCCAGATTCACGGGGACCTTATTCACGTGCCCCCTTCAGAGTTACATGCACTGACTTCGCCATAACCATTTTCAGTATGGGGCATAGCCATTATTGGGAAGATTTCGCCGAAGTCTTCCAGTGGTCATGACTTCATCTTGGTCGCCATCAATTACTTCACCAAGTGGGTGAAGGCTGCTTCGTATGCGAGATTGACATCATTTGGGGTTGCTAGTTTCATTAGATCACACATTATCTGTCACTATGGAGTCCCTTATGAGTTGATTTCGGACAGAGGAGTGCATTTCAAAGCAGATGTTGACACTCTATTATAGAGATATGGTTTCCAGCATCATAGATCGCTTGCGTACAGGCCATAAACTAACGAAGCGGTAGAGGCTGTGAATAATAATATTAAGAGGATCTTGCGGAGGATGGTTGAGACTTCTCAGGATTGGTCAGAGAAGCTCTCTTTTGCATTGTGGGCTTATCAAACTTTTTTTCACACCTCCACAGGAGCCACACCCTACTCCTTGGTGTATGGTATGGAGGCAGTGCTACCAATTGAGATTGAGATGGGTTCATTCAGAGTAGCATTGGAGCAGCGGATTCCAAAGGCAGATTGGGCTCAGGCTCGATTAGACCAGCTTAATCTCCTAAATAAAAGGAGATTGCGGGCAGCAAACCATGTCCGTGCCTACCAGATGAAGATGGGTCGTGCTTTTAAGAAGTGGGTCAAGCCTAGACTGTTACAGAGGGGTGACTTGGTTCTGAAGGTCATTAGGGGATTGATTAGAGATCCCAGAGGGAAGTTCAGATCCAATTGGAGCATACCTTACTTCATTAGGGAGCTAACCCCATAAGGCACTCCATGGTTGATGGATCTAGATGGAAACCAATTCTCCGAGCCGACTAACGTGGATCAGCTAAAGAGGTACTATGTTTGAGACCATGGTCGCAGGATGGGTGGCCATCATTTCAGTTAGCCATATACCCTTTCACCCTTTTAATATATAAATCATTGCTAGCCCATTGAGCCTCGCATTATAACATTTCTTTCTTATCACCTTGCTCACATTTTGCATCGAGATAGGGGCCCTTTAGTGTATGCATGCATTGTTTGGGAGTCTCATGAGTCTTGGACTTATAGGTGCATCTTTCTCTCATTATTTTTTTCCTACCATCACTCTACTGCATTCCATCGTATCTCATTGGTTGTGTTTGTTATCTCTTCTTCTTTATTCTATCTACTGCTTGTTTTGCTTCATGTTCTCTCCACCCTGAGTGGTGATCCTCCTTAGTTCATTACATGGAGGATAGTTACTTCATTTTCACTGTCTATCCCATGGACACTGATTTAGAAATCCTTAGTTTGAGAAGGTTATCTCATTAGAGAGTTTTTGAGAGTGTGTCTATCCATTATTGATATCATATTTGGAGTTCATTTGTTTATGTTCAGGGTATACGCATTTGTACATATGTAAAAAAAGAAAAATAAATTAAAAGAAAAGAAAAATAAGCACATGTGTATAGTATTCTCCGTCATTGAGTGTGTATTTTGATGTTCGAGGGTCACTTTGTTGAGTATGTTTGTTGATGGGAGTTCGTATGTGAGCTTTCTGAGACCCTCCATTCTCTGTATTCATTTTATCGTATATTTTGAGAATGAGATGAGTGACCTTCTCTTAGGAGTTCTGGGTCATTGTCCCTTCCATCATTACGTTTGTTGTTGATGTGACTTCACTCCATGTTTGATTTGAGTTAATCACTACTCCTCTTCGTGTTATTTGCTTCACCATCATTCTCATTTCTGCTTTTGATTCATCATCTTCGTCTCACCCCTTGTTCTTTCTTATGTTGACACATTTCGGTTTTGGTACCCTCTTTGCATCATCATTACACATCTCATTATCAATTTGATTTTCTTCATTGCCTCATTATTGTTATCATATTCACATTGGGCACCCTCGGGTCCATGGCTCACGAGATTTTCTGTACATGTTTCATTTCATACATGAGGGTATGGGTTTTGATCATTGGGTATTTGAGCCTAATTTCCCTTCATTTCTATCACCCTATTACCTCAGCCTATGTTACGTCTCGTGTCTTAAGACCACCTTGAGGCCATGGGATCAAATGTCGTCTTTGGCAGCCCCCACTCGGATAGGTGTTTGAGATTTTGTTGATATTTGGATATCATCATGCTTCTTCTTCTAGAAGACGCCTTTTAACGTTTGGACCCAATTTAGTTGTGGATTTGGATGATTGGGATTACACATTTGATGATGGATTATTTGAGGTTATCCGATTTTCCGATATACCATACACTTATGCCATACTGGGGCATATTTCCCTTTCGATCGAGATTTGTAGATCTTCATGAAGTCACATGATCCTCACCACTCACGGGATGCATGACGAGTTGATAGTCTATTGTTATCTTATCATGACCCCTAGTGGAGTCTCTCTTGAGCCATCCAATCAGGCCCACATTTTTCGGCATTCGGATGTCATCATACTTCTCCTTTTGAGGTACGCCTTTTTGATCTGTGAGTCTAATTCAATTATGGACATGGATGACTAAAATTGCACATTCGATGAGGGATGATTTGATTTCATTCAATTTTTCGACCTATCACACATTTGATGCCATATTGGGACATATTTCCTCTTCGATTGAGTTTTATATATCTTCATTGATTTGCATGACCATCCCCAGTTATGAGATACACACCAGGCTGATGATTTGACTTCATTTCACCTTGATTCTCCGATGGATCCTTTCTTAAGACATTCGGTCAAGCCTGTATTTTCTGATATTGTCATGATTCTTGGATGAAGTTATCTCAGACACAGACTCCCACATCATCATTTCAGGAGAGTACATGTCAGATCTCCTATACATCCCTGCTGAGTTATTCTCAAGTCATCAAGACAGACTGGATGACCTAGTTGCCATACTAGGGCATATTTCCCTCTTTTAGCCATGGAGGTGATTGTTTTCTCACAGGGCAGTTACCGTCTTCATTACTCAGTCAAGATATGTTTATTCACATTACTGGTCATAGTCTCGATGATTCTTGTCAAGATGAGCCTCCAGATGAGCTCGACCTTCGAGTTTTGACCGTCCTACTATCCATGACTCTTCAGTAGATTGAGATCGCAGTAGTTACCCTGGCAGACTATTCTTTTGAGACTTCCCAATGGATCATTCATTTGAGATGACATGGACTCCTCCAGTAGAGCATTTTAAGTCAGGGGTGTCTGACTTGTTGAGACACATCATCAAGTCTTGTGATTCAGTTCGATGGATTGTGAGGCCATATTTATAGTCGATTTGACCGTTCCGACTCGTCAATGGAGCATCTTTTGAGACTCATGGAGTCTCTCTCAGACCCTACCCATGGATTGAGAGTTGTATTAGCATGCTACACTGGGGCATATCTCCCCCTCATTATCTCCTTGCATTTTTAGTTCGACATTCAGAGCCATCATTTATTTTTTCCGTTTGACGTTCAGAGTCACGTTTTCATTTTGACGTTCAGGGCCGTATTCTCAGTTTCAGCGTTCGGATCCGTCATTTGTCCTTAATTCGACATTCAGAGCCATCATGTCTCTTTTCCGTTTGACGTTCAGAGTCGCATTTTCATTTTGGTGTTTAAAGCTGCATTCTCAGTTTCAGTGTTCGGATCCATCATTTGTCCTTAGTTCGACATTCAGAGCCATCATGTCCCTTTTCCATTTGACGTTCAGAGTCGCATTTTCATTTTGGCATTCAAAGTCGCACTCTTAGTTTCAGCATCCAAAGCCATTATTGCTCCTCAGTTTCAGCGTTCAGAGTCATCATCGCTTCTCAGTTACGACGTTCAGAGTCATCCTTCTCAGTTTGACATACAGATATGTCAGTTCTCAGTTTTGGCATTTAGAACCACCATCTTCTTATAGTTTGACGTTCAGAGCCAGCATCGCTTCTTAAAGACGATGTTTAGAGTCGTCCTTCATAGTTTGACATTCATAGCCACCATATCTTCTCAGTTTGGTGTTCGGAGTCACTGTCCCTTCACAGTTTGGCATTTAGAGCCATTTTCTTATCATGATCGGGTATTCGTTACCACCTTTTCGCCGTCCAGAGCCATCGTTCACAGTTAGGAATTCAAAGTTTTCGTTCATTCCTAGAGTTTAGAGCCATCATATCTTCAGTTTGACATTCAGATCCATTAATCAATCTGTCATTCAAAGCCACCATTTTCCTCTAATTCAACATTAGGAGCCACATTCCTAGCATTTAGAGTTCCTAGTATTTAGAGATGTCTTTCTCTTTTAATTCGGAATTCAGAGCCATATCCTAGCATTTAGAGTTCCTAGCATTTAGAGTCATCTTTCTCTTTTAGTTCGGTGTTCAAAGCCACATTACTAGCATTTAGGATTGTCCTTTTCTTTTAGTTTAGCATTCAGAGTCATTCTTACCATTCAGAGCCACTTTCATCAGTTTTAGGCGTTTAGAGCTATGTCTTCATTTTGACATTCAGAGTCATTGTCCAGCTTAGCATTTGGTGCCACCATCTCCCTTTAGTTTTGGCATTCAGAGCTATTGTGCATACTCATTCAGGCATTTAGAGTCACCATTTTTCCTCCTTTTGGTGTTCAAAGTCGTTTTTCCCCAGCCTTATCATTCATAGTCATGGCTCCTAGCATTCATATTCGCCAGCATTGCACATCTTGCTTTCACGATTTTACGTTCGTCCTCATTTTCCTCATCTCGTTACCTCGTGCTTATTGTTTGTTCATCGCGTTCTTCTAGGTTTCCTCTTCCTTTGCACATGACATAGTCCATTGAGTTCATGACATATATTTTGAACATTGTTGGGCAGCCTACACTTAGCGTTCTCATGTAGTTCACATAGGGCAATCCCCTTTGGACACATTTTTTCCTGTACTCGAAAGTGGTTCGACCATTACTCATCTTTGACATCGATTTTGAATCACTTTTGGAGACATCTTAGAGGGAGTCTTGGTCCTTGGTGTAGCTTTAGAGGCGTCTTGAGAGATGTTTTCCTCTTAGGATCAGAGCCCTTTTGTTCGTTTTGAGCAAGTTTGTGTTCTACTTGTATACTTTTGGGGGTCTTTCTTTGTTCTTCGGTAGAGTTCACTTCATTCCACTCACTTTTCACTCTAGTGTTCATATTCCTTGCACTTGTGAACCCTACCGAAGAAGGGCTTATTTATAGACCCCCCTCAGATAAAGGGGTCTGATTTTATTTTATTTTATTATTATTTTTCTAGCCACCCTGAGAATGAGCAGTTCTTGGGCAGCCAAAGAAGACGGAAAGTGAAGGAAGAACAACTAGTGGGTGAGCTGTTCTGGGTGGCCAGATGGGATGGGAAGAAGAGAGGACAGAGAGCTAGTTGGAGCTATAAAGAGGACGAATGGTTGAAGCAAGGGGAGGGGGGGGGGTACCAGCATTGCATAAAAAAAAAAAAAAAATATATTTTTTTGGGCTGTGACAGGGGGATAGATATAGCTTAGAGGAGAAGCTAGTGGAGAAAAAGGAGATTTTTCCTTTGGTGGTTGGAGAGAAACCATAGAGAGTTTTTGGGTTATAGGGAAGAGGGCGTGTTTGTGGCTGGTTACAGAGGAGCGTGTTCGACAACTTGAGGAAAATGAGAGAACCTTTATAGAAGCAAAACCGAGATGAGTTATTTTAGGTATGTTGGCGTATGTTTCGGGTTCTTTTCTGCTTTCATGCTTTTGTTTCTATCTTTTCTACTGGTCTTTAGATGTTGTTGGTTGTTTGTTGTTTGCTGTGGACATTAAGGGGCCACAGGGTTGTCTTGCTGAATCTGATTGTATATATGCATGTTCTGTTTCACTTCCATTTTCGGTGTTTTTTATTTCTCTGGTAAGTTTCAGATGTTGGCCCATCACTTAATGTGATCCTCAAAGATCTTGTTCTTACTCCTTTTTTATTACACCCATATTTTGCCCATTGATCTTCATGAAATGGAGCTAGATTTAACAGTGTTATCTTCTCTTGTACCTGCCCAGTTTTTCTTCACTTTCACCTCTCCCTCTCTTCTCTATTTTCTCTTCCATGAATTTCCTCTTCTGCTCACTCTCTCTCATCTATTCTCTCCTCTTTATCGTCTAATTCTATTCTAATTCTTAAAGCCTCCTCTTATATTTTTGGGATTATTATGAGAAAACCGGAGGCAAAGTTTTCAGGCACAGAGTCAGAGTTTTCCGGTAACTAATTTTTTTTCTCACTTTTTAAAACTTTTTGTTTTTTCGTCTTTTTGTTGGTGGGTGTTGAACAAAGATATTGTCTTGCCCTATTTATGATGCGCTCTTCACAATGCCTGTTTGATTGAAGTCGGGTGCACATGGTATTTTTTGTGTTATTTGTGGCTTTATTTTGCTATTTTTAGACCTATTTATTGCTTTTTTGTTGACAAATGAGAATGCATGTGGGGCAATGTTTGGATGAGAAATATGTTTCTGGTTTTTGTGTTTTATCAGGGTAAAAAAAAAAAAAAATTGTTCTTTATTTTGTCCTGTATGTGTGCTGTGTTGTGTTGCTTTCAGTTTGGGTTGTTTACTTCTGGGTTTTGTTTTGTTCACTTATTTTATTGTGTTAATATGTTGTTGGGTTCTTCAGCAAATCTATTAATAAACCTTATATTTTTCTGGGGAATATTAGCATCTTTTGTTTCTCTTAAGACTAGTGAACAACTAATTAGCAGTGAGATTTTCTGGTCATGTCTCTATCTTATGTTAATTAGGTTATTGTAGGGGTTCATTTTGTAGGATGGTGTTGGTTTTTTACTGACCCAAGCACATTCTCGAATCATACTTCAAGGGTGTGATTATTTGATTGCCAAGATTTTTTCATGATTTACATGTGATCTACTTCTGCCAATGGAATTCAGAGGGATTTGCAATACAATGGCAGAGCAAACCATGATTAAAAAAGTAGCTTTAGCAATGAAGAAACATATTAAAATCTTTGGAAAAAAATCATTGTATTCTCAAATAATTTTTTGAAATTTCGATTCTCAAATTTAATTTTTAAAACTTTGATTTTTAAATAATTCTTCAAGATTCCAATTTCCGAATTTAATTTTCAATTTCCAAAATTCCAATTTTCACATTTATTTATTTAATCATTATTATTTTTGTTATTATTATTATTATTTTATTTATTTATTTTTAAAATTTCATCTTTAAATAATTCTTCAAAATTCTAATTTCCAAATTTAATTTCCAATTTCAAAAATTCCAATTTTCCAATTTCCGAATTTAATTTCCAATTTCCAAAATTCCAATTTTCACATTTATTTATTTATTTATTTATTTATTTATTTATTTATTATTATTATTATTATTATTATATTTATTTCTTTTTAAAAATTCCATCTTCAAATAATTTGCAATATTCCAATTTTCATAGTTCCAATTCTCAAATAATTTGCTAATTTCTTTCAAATTTAATCTCCAAAGTTTCAATTCCTTAAAAAAACTCCAATTCTCAAATAATTTTCAAAATTCCAATTTCTTTCAAATTTAATTTCCAAAATTCCAATTCTTAAATTTAATTTTCAAAACACCAATTTTCAAGTAATTTTCGGGCTTTCAATTTTCGAATAAATTTCAAAACTTTAGTCTTCTTTCAAATAATTTTGATTTCACTACAATTTTCAAATATTTCTTTAATTCTACCACTCTTCATTTTCCTTAAGGTTTAAGGTCACCAAAAATCTCATTTTTAATAAACCTGTTGCTTTTTTCTTTCAGGCAAGCACCTTCATAAATTTTTCTTTGATTTTAAAATAATTTTTCTGTTCTCTTGATTTTTAAATAAGCAAGAATGAATTTTTCATAATTTCAAAATAATGGAATTTGTGAGACTTATTCATGCAAGTTAAATTGGGCTTTGGTGGGGGCCTACATATGAGTTTTCTCTTCTGATTGTCAACTGTCATGCTTAATGAATATTGCTTGATTTTTGTCATGATCTTTGATATATATGTGATAATTTTATACTTGAGTTAACCTTGTTTCCATGATAGCGCACTATTACTTGTTGTTACGATACGCTCCCACTTCTACTTCATTTATTTATTCATTCTCATGCACGATTTGTTTTATTATTCGATCCTTTTATTGATATCCATTGATTTCCTTATCAATTGTCACGCTTACTTCACCTTATTTAGTAGAGACCCATTTTTAGGGGCTTAGAAGGGTGCTACGGTTTTCACCGTACCTTCACAATGAGTAACCTGACCCCCGAACCCAGACTTGGTTTTTCATAGACCTGTGTTTCCTTCAAAAGTCACACTTAGGGTTTTTATTTCTTATTTTGTTTTTCCCTTTAAAAATAACACATAAATAAGTGGAGACTCCAAGTATTTTCTATAAAAAAAATTATATTTTTCACCAAATGAATAAAAAAAACGAGTTTTGCCATCGAGTGGGAACACATCGAGCGAAAATGCAGGGTCCACATATATATACATATATATATATGTATGTATAGATAATTGACATTTCTATTTATTAATTTTTCATAATTTTAGTGATTTTGCTATCATACCTTCATAATTCGCTCCCTAATTATCTAATTTGGCTCCCAAGTACAAAATTTTTAGTAATGCACCCAAGGTCTCATTTCATTGTGCCATGATTTCATCACTTTTGCATCTTAATCTTGTGTCTTTGTATAATACCCTTATATTATTTTGTACCAAAAGTATTTAAGTTATTTTCATATATCTAATCATTATTCACTATATTTGAAATTTCTCATTAAAAAAATTGTTTGACAACTTTTTGGTGATAATTTATTTAAATCAATGAAATTATATTTTTTGTTCATCTTATTAATTTTTTTTAAACTTATGTTTTACAAAATATTTTAAAACTTATTTTTCATTATATTTTTAATATTTTAGTTAATTATCAATAACTTTATTAAAATGTAAAATGATAAATATAAAAAAAAAATTGAAAAGTGAACTTTTTTTTTAATTTGATTAATGTGATAAATATGGGAAAAAATAATGTGATAAATATGTAATCTATTTAATTCTTTTTAAAATAAAATTAATTGGTGAATATAGAAAAAATAAATATAGAAAAGAAAAATCACCTATACTTCAGTAAAATTAACAAAATTTCAAATTGGAATTTTTTTGTGATAAATATGCAATCTTTGCTAATTTTTCAAAATAAAAAATTAAAGAGATAAATATGGAAAGCCAACACAAGCCCGCTATCTTTTGCTCGCCCCCCCACCACAAGGACCGGTTCCACGACTTGTCAGCCTGGATACACAACTTGATTTTTCAACCAGAAAGATAGAAAAAGTATTTTATTAATTTTTTTATATTTTAATTATTTTCAATAACTTTATCTTTTAATATTTTAAAATTAGAAAATTAAAAATGATTAATATAAAAAAAAAATTGAAAGCAAGGTTAGGCAATTTGATTAATGTGATAAATATGAAAAAAGAAATGTGATAAATATATTTGTCATATTTAATATTTTATATTAATTTTCCTAGTAAAATTTTTAATATTTCAATACTAAATTTTCAATAGCAAGCAAAGTTGGAGTTCTCCAAAATGGTTAAAATATAAAATAAATTTATATTTTTAATATTTTCATATTTAAAAATTTAAAGTGATAAATGTATTTAAAAAAAAAAAATTAAAGGTGAAGGTAGGACATTTTTTTAAATTTGATTAGTGTGATAAATAAGGAAAACTTAATGTGAAAAATATGTAACTTTTATTATTCTTTTAAAATAAAATTAATTGATAGATAAAGACATAATTAAATAGAAGAATAAATTACTAAAATTTAGTAAAATCGACAAAATTTAAAACCTCTTTTGATAAATATGCAATTTTTGTAATTTTTAAAAAATAAAATGAATATGAGAATAATTAAATAAAAAAAGAAAGATAAATTGCTGATTTTATAATAAAAAAATGATATATCCAATTTTTTTCATCTCATCTATGAATAAAAAATGTCCCATTCATTTGTATCTTAGGTTTATTGTGTTTAAAAAATGAAATGTATTTATATGATTAATTTATCATTTTCTGATATATATATATATATATATATTATTGTTACAACCTAAAAAAGGTGTGAATTTTGAACAATATTTGTGATTTCACTCCCATATACACAACTTCTAGTTTCCCAATTATGCTCCCATATACGTTAAAGTAATCTTTTTGTACCTTGGTCTTATAACTTTGTAACCTATATAGATATATAGATATATAGATAAACTTATTGAAAAGTATATTTCTAATTTATCTTAATGATTCATTTTTATTTAAAACTTATATTATATAAAATATTAAAAAAGTACATTGTTTCTTATTTGTTAAAGTGAAGATCATACAAATTTTTTTTTGCAATTTAATTAATGTGATAAATATAGTAAAATTAATGTGTTAATTAGGCAATTTTTTAATTTTAAAATTAAACTTAATTGATAAATATAGATATAATTATATATAATACAAAAAGGATAAATTATCATTTTTTTTAGTAAGATCAACAAGAAAATCATATTTAAAAATTCTATAAATATATAATCTTTTGTAATTATTTAAAATAAAATTGATGTGATCAATAAGGAAAAAAATAAATATAAAAATAATAAATCACGTACTTTAGTAAAAATCGCCAGAAAACTAATGATTTATCTTTTTTCTTATATTTAAAATTTTCCATATTTATCCATTAATTTATTTTTAAAAAATTATAAAAATTACACATTTATCATGTTAATTTGTTGATATTATTAATCGCATTAATTAAATTTTAAAAAAAATGAGCCTTTATTTTGTATTTTTCATACATTTATCATCTTATTTTTTAAAATCGCAAATTTTTCCCTTATAAAAAATTATTTAAAAATAATCTTAAAGAAAAATAATTTTAAAAATGCATTCATATTACATTTATTTTAAGGATTTAAAAAAAAAATTATACAAGTCATAACATTTTCACTAATATAGGAGGGGGGAATGTATTTATACAGGATTTATTTAAATATTATCGCAAGGAAACAATTTTTTTTTTGAAAAAAAAAATTATAATATTGTGACTAATTAGGTAAAAAAAATAGATTCATGCAAGATTTAATTACTATAAATTTATTTATGTGGTTGTAATATAAAAAAATATGAAATTTATGACAGTTTGCTCACTCACAAAAATGCTCTTACGAGTTTTACACTGCAAATGGAGTGTTTGAATGCATTATTCAATTCACTTTTACAGCCAATCATACTTTGTTATGTTTCAATTATCATATAGTTTATATAATCAAGGTTACAGGTCATCATCGGTTGTAACGTTCACAAACGGTCAACCTCTCGGATTTTTTAGTTCTTTGCCTCTATTCACACTTACACATTAAATATTTGTGTGGATAAATGCTGAGAGGGTCTATGGCAGGACGAAGCAATGTGGGAATGGATCACGGTTAAGGAAGCAATTTTAGTATATGCTTATGATCTACTATGAATTTTTCCTCTTACATTTCATTTATTTTTGCTTATATAAATTTCATTTCATGTGTCATTCAATTGAAATTGTTAAAATGTATATGTAAATAATTGATGCATTATTTCATCTAAAATGTAACACATTAATTAAATTACAAAAAGTTGTCAATATATATCAATTCTTCACTTTTAATTTATTTATTTTTTACTTTTTTTTCATTTTAAAATATTAAAAAGGTAAGGTAAAGTTATTGACAAATAGCTAAAATATCGAAAAAAAAATTTGTTTTTCTTGTTCATGGATACACCGGTAAGCCTCATCATCAACGCCCTTGCGAGTTCTAACGAGATGGAGTAATTGGTACTTGGATCGGCTCCTGTCTGCTTTTCTGTTGGACAAAAGGATGGCTGCACCACCCATTCGGAACAAACAGTTTAAAAGAACCATTGATCTGTCGTTGCCGTTGTAATAATTGGTGTGGAATTTGGTGGTCCAAAAATTGAGTGGCCACGTAAGCAAAGTTAGTTGATTAACTAACTGAAAGCATACCTATTTAGTTTAGTTTTTCCATGTACTTATATAAAAGGGTGAAGGAAGAAGAAAATAACAGAATAGTGTGTATGAGTTTTCTGATTTACAGAACAGGTGTGAGAGGATTTAGAGTTTGAATCTTCTTCATTGTACTATAAAGAGAGCTTGAAAATTCTCAGAGATTCCAAAGGGTGTAAAATGGTTCATTCTTAGTGGATTTTTGGAGGTGATCTTGATCCGTAGATGTAGGATTCCAATCTTGGATCCGAACCACGTAAATTATGCTTGTCTTGCTCCGTTTTTCTGATTTCTGGTATTGTTTTTCTTTGTTTTCTTTAATTGGTGTTCAATCTCATTTTATTGAGGAACTTGGATAAAACCTCAACATCTGGTATCTATAGGGTCACTCATGTATGCAATGGTGTGCTCACAACCAGATATTGTTCATTCAGTAAGTGTTCTGAGCAGGTTTATGGCTAACCCGAGTAGAGAACATTGGAATGGAGTTAAATGGTTGCTACGATATGTAAAAGGATCTCTTGGTGTAGGAGTGAAGTTTGGATATTCTAAAGAGGGTGCTGATATCACAAGTTATGTGGATTTAGATTATGCAGGGGATCTTGATAAGAGAAGGTCAACTACATGTTATATTTTCACCTTATTTGGAGGACCTGTTAGCTGGAAGTCACAACTACAATCAATAGTGGCACTTTCAACAATTGAAGCTGAATATATAGCAGCTACTGAAGCCATGAAAGAAGCTCTCTGGTTGCAAGGACTTGTTAAGGAGCTTGGAGTGCTGAATAGTGTAGTGGAAATATTTTTAGACAGTTAGAGTGCAATTTAGGTTCCTGACTCTTTAATGTTTTTAAAATATAATTTGTAAAAGCATTTATAAGTGATTTTATGAAGCATTTTTAATGTAAAAAGTGTTTTTTTTAAATATCAAGTATTTTAATAAAATTTAGAAAACATTTAAAAATTTAAAACATTACTTGTAGTATTGAAAAATTACTTACAATGGTTTTTGAAAAACAATTGACAAATGATTATCTTAAAAACACTTCTTAAGAAAATAATTTTATCAAAAGTCCGTTTGACAATGATTTTAAAAAATGTTTTTAATATTTCTAACACTTAAATAATAAAATTTTTTAAGTGTTAAAAATATTAAAAACGTATCCTAAAATCATTGTTAAATGAGCTCTAAAAATATTTTAAGTACAAACACTCCTAAACGCACTCTAAGTCATTGTAAAAACCGTTTGAAAATATTTTACAAAGTAGATTTATTTAAAAATTTAGTATATATTACCTAAAAATAATTTTATATTTAATATTTTATAACTATTTTTTAAAAACAACTTCTTTCGAAATAACTTTATAAGAACTATTTTTTATAATAAAAAAAATCAGCTACCATAATTTTTAATTTGGAAAACAATTTTTTATTTTTAATATCACTGCTAATTACTACTACAAAGTAAGGACTTCACACTTCACACAGAATGAGTGATGTAATAGATATATTATCTATGATTCTACTTTTGTTTCATTAAATATTAATCCACTTTAAAATTTTCATTCATCATCAATTATGTATCCATCATCATTCATGGTTGATTGATGCATCCAACTTGAAAATGGGTTTTTTTTTTTTTCCTGTTGTGTTTGCAGGCTCTATATGGAAGATATATGGTTTTGGAAACCCACGTATTTGAAATATGAGATATGGCTGTTAATAGGAAAAATATTATATTTCTCATGCCCTATATATTGTTTAGGTTTGCATTTCCAAAATTGCCCTTTAATGTATCCCTGTGAGCAACCACCGGTCTTCATGTCAGCAAGCAGATGCACAATTTAATAAACATCAAAATCTGAAACTTAAAGTTATCAAATCTGAAACCCACTAAACACCCGCCTCGAGAAACATTTGAAAGTTAGGAAACTCTCTCTGTCACTTCCTCTCGTTTTGCCCTAACCCGATCTAAAAAAATTCTCATTTTCAGAGCTTGTTTGATACATGAAGGTAGGCATCCGATCTATTTATTGATGTCCTGAGTAGGCGATGGATACCCATCTTCCGAAAGCCATCTTTGTCTTATTTTGGCCTAACCCTAAGCATCTTCCGAAAACCTTCATCTTTTGAAAACCCATCTTTGAGGCATATCTTTATATTTCTTCCTCAAATGTTGAATTTTTTTAAAGGTTTCTGGAAACCGAGGTGGAGCTTCCTCTTGCTGTGTATTAATCAATCACAACTGAGTTTTCCATTTAAGGATTCGTTTGGCTGTTGAGAAAATATTGGGGTCGAAGGTGTTATATTTTGGAGTTTGTTGTATTTTGATTAATGTTCGTATGAATGAAGATGAAGGAAAATTTGTTTTGGTTAAAGAAATTTTCAAATGGACCCATCTCTTTTTGAATCGGTTTCTTTTTTAATTTAAAGCCACCTAGTTTTCCCTTCTGTTTTTTTTGGATTTATTTTTTCAATTTCTTTTGCTTATTTTTTTGTTTCTGTTTCGGGGAATATGTTGATATGGATTCTCTTTCTGTTTTTGCTCATATCCATACGAGTTTAGTGTGAAATCAAATCGTGAAGCAGGATTTTGATGTATAGAGAAGGGTTAGGGTAACAGGGTTTGATTTGGGTAATACAGGCTTGCAATTATTTGTCATGACTTTATTTTCTATTTGCTTCTTTTGTTTGTTTGCATGATTCGAATCAATCCAAAATCCAAAAGATCTTCTTAGGTTTTAAATTTTGTCTTTGTTTTTTATTTGTTGCTTTTAAATTTTGATGATAATTCAAATTCAATTCCTATTTCATCATATACTTGTCCTTTTGAGCCTTCTATTTGTTGGAGAAGAAGTGGGGGTGGGGGGTTGTATATGATTCCTGTGAGAAAGTGAATACTAACTTATGAAGAAATGAATGATTTTGAAGATAAATAATATTTATTTGTTTCTTATTTTAGCTTATAATGTTCTTTCCAATTGTGAATTTGATGCGAATTGTGATTTCCATTTTTGTGACACTGTTTTCCAATTACCACTATGATTCTTAACAAGGAACATCTTCTATTTTCTTGATTCATTAGCTATGTGGAAATGCAATTAACAAAATTACTAAGATGCATAAGTTTCCAATTTGATTGTGCTTAGGATTATCATTGTATTTTTTTTGTTTATAACAATCAGATTTGCGTAAATGAAAATATATTAAAGAAAAAAAGGTTGATCTGAGAACCTGTTAGGTACTTGCTATTTGAATTTGACAAAATTAATTGATTTGGAAGGTTAATGAAAGTGTTACATGCCTATAACTTAGATTTACTTGTAGTTTGAAAGGGTTATATGTGGGGTGGAGTTGAGGTTAGCAGGCTCTCCCATTTGACTAAGTGGCATTTGTGTAGGGGCATAGGGGTTATACTATTGTTAATTGGTGTTTCTTATACAAAATGATGAGGATGAGGGTTTCGTGAACTACATCATTCTACGTTGTATGGTAGACCAGCCTCTTCAGTCTCTAGTTTTTTCCTTGTCTTATGTTTCTTGTGTTCTGCCTTGATCAAGTAAAGAGCTTTCTATGGTTTTGGGGAGGAATTTCTATGGGAAAGAAAAGAAGTAATATTATTATGTATGTGTGTGTGTGTACACATACATATAAAGAGGGAGCCTTTGGATATCTGCTCCACTTTGTGTTCTTGGTGTATTTGGAAGAAGGAACATGAGAACCTTTTTTATGCAGAGCTCCCTGTGCTGAAACTCAGTGATCTGTTCCTTAAAGCTTGGTATTTCTGCTCTTCAGATACCCATGGGAAAGGAAGGGTGACTTTCATGGATTTCCTAATAAGTGCTGTGTGTCAAGTGCCAATGGTGATACTGTTTTCTGCATGCATATTCTTTTTGTGTTCTGTCTCTTTATTTTTCGGCCCATGTCAGGTGGCTCTTTATGTACTTCTTCTCCAGTGAGTTCAGCCCTTAGGCTCAGGCTCTTCGATATTTAAAAAGCAGGAAAAAAAAAAAGAAAGGAAAGAAACCCTGCTTTGATAGAGGCTGCTTGAGCAAGGGGTGAAATAATTTTTCTCAAATTTTCCTTTATCTCATTTTAGCATGAACTTAATTCAATTACTAGAAGTAAACTTTGTTTCCTACTTTTCAATCATATGGTAAAAGCATTGGATGTGAAATACATACACTTCAACATTATAATCTCAATAAATTTTCACATGTACATCAATAGTTCATTAATTTTGGTATGTCAACTCTTTTTAAAGGTTGGCTCAATCAGTTAAATGTCTAATTGACCTTTGGCATCTCTACTATTAAGTAGCTCCTATGCTCACCTTTTCTGTTGTTTGACCAACGCCCTTTGCTCAAAATTATGATTGTTTCACCGCATAGGCCATTGCTAGATAGAGTTTTACATTTACTATGGAATCCGAATTCCAAACTAAGGATCTTTTCATGGAGATGTCTACATTTTAAAGTCATTTCTAGGTGGAGTAAAATGCTTCATCATCTTAAGGTATCTTCATTGCTGATGTCAAGCCTATAGGAGTTGTTACTTACATGCAACGGAATAATCTAAAAATGTGCTTGAGGAGCACTAATAGTGCTACTGATACATCTGAAGTTGCGAAGGTCTGCATCAATATGAAGCAATCATGGTCCTTCTTATTTTTTTATTTTTTGTTTAATGTTGGATTTTTTTTTTTCTTGTATTGTAGTGCAGTGAAGAGGATAGAACAACTGATGTTATTTCAAAACATTTTGTTCTTTGTTTTTCCTTAGAATCTTTTAAATTTGGTTGTGTAAATATGAAATGTTATCATAAAATGTTTTTTCAATTTCTCTTTTGCATTATCATAGCAGTTGTTTTGAGCATAGGCATTCCAAATTCAGCTTCAATTGAAGCCTAATGATGGCAAGTCATTCCTAAAGACACAAAAGACTGCATACATTGAAACAAAAACAATCAATCTCACTTTTGCATGCCCTCTAAGAGGGGTTGTTGGTTTATCATATGTATTCATAAGGAAATCAGTAAAAAGTAAGAAAAATTTGTAAAGACCCCAATCTATGATTGAAGGTCACAAATATATGTATATTATAGAGAAAGAGAGAGAGAATGCATTTTGGTTCTATTGTTTGTTTTTGGTTCTATCATTTGTTTTTAGTCTTATTCCTTATATACTTTGATCATACTTTTGTATCACTATACAATGATTTAGATTTTATTAGATGCTGTCAATGATTCCATACAAAGCTCAATCCATTCCTGATTCTTATTAGGTAGAGAGGGATTCGTATGGCAAACTTTGTCCCTCTTTGCTCCCATTTCAGTGGAGGGTAGCATGGATTCAAATTGTCCATTTGTACTATTTATTTTATATATATATATATATATATATATTGAAATAAGTTTTTTAGTATTTCATAAAAATAGGGGTATTTGGTAAGTTATTATTTATTTATTTTTTAATTTAAAGATAAAAAAACTTATTTGGATGCATTGTTTTTTGAAATTATTATTTTTTATTTTGATTTTGTAAAAACATTGTAAATTAAATTTATATAATATTATTTAAATTTTAATAAAAATTCAATATATAATATTAATTAAATTTAATAAATTTTTTATTGAAAATAAAATTAGTTTTGTAATTAAACAATAAATAGTCTTTAGTAAAATAGGAAAGGTAATAATATTATATTACAATCACAAAATTATAGGGTTTTTTTATGTAAAAATCCTATTTTTATTTTTTAGATTGGTTGTAAACTCCATTAATGGAGTATAGGAACTTTTTTGTAAAAGATTTTGTTTTTATCAATCTTGTAACCCTTGGAAAGCAAGCAAGTAGTCATAATGTCTTTCACGACCATCACGACTCCTACATTGATTGAAGTGAGTTTTTGGTAGATAAAAACAACCAAAATCAGAAAAAAAAATTAGTCTCTGGAGCACTTGTTGAAGATGTAGCACTGAAGCACTAGGATTAGCGCTCAAGCAACTCGAGTGCTAGGATTAGCACTTAAACAACTCAAGCGCTCAAGTGACCACTTATAGCGCTCGAGTGGTCGGAGGTTGGAGGTGGTAGTAAGGAAAAGACAACAGCATAAAAGGGTCATAGAACCTTCATTTTGTCCTCTTAGCATATGTATTTTCATGTTTCTTTTCCTTCACCTAAGACTACGTATGTGGGAGATCTCAAATATACTAACACCATTTAATTTTTAATTTTTATTTTTAAATGAAAGGAGTGTCTATCTTAAAGTGACCTCATTACCATCCGTAATTGAGAACAGGAAGATGTTAGATAATTAAGTGCAATTGTATATCTGTGGAAAGCGGAAAAGAGAGTCTGCATTTGGATGAGAGAAAGATCATAAGAATAAGAAATTCAAAATAAACTACTCTCCATTGCAAAAGGCAACATTTTAGGAGGTCCTCTACAGTGATGAAAATGTCATGGGCTCGATACGTGGTGTGAAAATTTCATTGGTCCATTTTTTTTGTTCATATTTCACTTGATCGCCATGACAAAATTTTCAACCCATTGTGAAATTTTGAGGAAGTAGATTTCCCCTTGATCTACATGCCCCCATTTAATGAATTTATTTTGTTTTTGAAGTGAGAATGGGAAGATGTTAGACAATTGAGTGCAATTGTATTTTAGTGGAAAGTGGGGAAGAGAGAGGAGAGGTCATTGAAAAGAGTCACTTGTCTCAAAGTGAGCTCATAGCCATCCATAATTGGTAATGGAAAGTTGTTAGATAAATGAGTGCAAATTGTATTTCAATGGAAAATGGTCATTGTCTCCATTTGAATGAGAGAGAAACCACAAGAATAAGAAGGGGTATTTGGGGCAAATTTTGTTGGTCCAATATTTCTTGGATATTTTGCTCACCACATCAGCATTTCTTTTCTCTATACCTTTAAAATTTTAAATGCTTAAGGTTATGGGCTTTATTGAGAAGGCAACACAACAACCTAAGTCCAAGCCTAGCCCATTGTTCAGCTGTGATGGAGTGAAGTACCCCTTATTAAGTCCACTAGTTTTTTCCTTCATTCTTTGAGTGTCATTATTTCTTTTTTATATCCTTATTTAATATATCTAAATTAAATATATTATAATTTTAATATCAAAAAAGGAATTATGATACGAAAAGAAACCTTGTCTATCACGTACGACATGTTTTTAATGTATATCAAAGATAAAAAAAAACAAAAAGTTCGAAAGTATATAAAAAGAGATTGAATTATCAAAAACATACAAGACACATAACAACATAGACATACACAAAATAAATCTAAAATAAATAGTTAAAAATAATATTTATGAAAAAATGTGTATAGAATCTTAACTGAGTCTATAATAAAACCCAAAAGACCAAGAAGCCTAGTTATGCATTTGGTCACTCGTAAACAAGGTAGAATATCATTATATGTAACCTATTTGAAATGTCTTGATTACATGAAAAATATTTAGGAGACTAAAACACATGGAAAGATGAAATTATTTCTTAGACAAGGAAAATTATTTTTTTGAATGAAACCAAAGCCTAAAACCTTATTTGAAAACTCTAAAATATGAGAAAAATGTTAAAATTAATTAAAAACTCCAGAAGACAATTTAATTTTACAAAAACATTCAGGTATTGAAAATAGGGCTGAATCTGGACGTTTTGAAAAACCGATTTACTTTATTAGCTTGAAGGTGGTTTTTTTTTTTTTTTTTTTATTCAAAAAAAAAATTTCTCTAACATATTTAGGAAGTTTATAATGTCATCCAAGCATGAAAAAGATTTTAGAAAATTTCTAAATTTTTTGAATTCAATTAAACATCTTGAAGGTCAGAAATGTGGTAGCAGGGATTATGATGAAGGTCATGAAAGCCAAGAATTACCCCCATTATTTTGGAGTTATGAATTTTATTCATGCGTAAGAAAATCGAAAATCAATGAAAATTAAAGAAAGTATGCATACCAAAAAATGTGTGGTAGCATGATTTTCAAAATGGAATTTTCATAACCTAAAGTGAATAAATATGAATTTAAAAAGAAGTTAATAATAAATTCTTTTAGAATTGTGACACCCCAAAATTTAATCCAGGGGTAAAATAGTAATTTATATAATAATTAAGTAATTAATTAAATTCATTAAGGGTGAAAGAGTCCTTTTACTTGAAAATGAACAAGCTGACCATCATAAGAAGCAATTAACCGAACTAGGATCAAAGAAGAAGAAACTCAATAAAAATTAACTTATGTAAAGCTTATTTTGTGTATCAAAGGGCTTGAATCAAGTGAAGGAAGATAAAAAGAAAAGATTTGGTGGAATTTGAGACTAGATACAATTCTAACACATATCAAGCAAGCAATAACAATGATCATGTAATCATCAACATTTCACAAGCAATCAACAACAACCTGTGTGGCCTCCAATATTCACATCCAAACAAGGTATGATCCATATCCAAAAGAGGTAGAAGAAGATGATAAAATCAAAATGTAATGAAAATTAAGCAAACTTACTTGAAATTCCCTTTCAAAAATCAAGTGATGTTCTTTAATCTTTCAAAAATTTGATGTGTATGTGTATTCCTTAATCTTCAAAATCTGGTGGTGTTTCTTAATCCAAATCGTTCACAATTAGCTCAAAATTTTGATACTCTCAATAGCTAAACTGTGCACTAATTCAATCTAAAAAATCAGGTGCTTCTCAATCTAAATCGTGCATAATCAATTAAAAAAATTTGGTGCTTCTTAGTCCAAACCATGCACAATTCATTCAGCTAAAAAATTTGGTACTTCTCAATCCAAACGATGCACAATCAACACAAAGATTCTAGAAGAATCTTTTGTTCTCTCCAATCAGAAACTGTGCACTTAATCAGCTTCCATTCTAGAATAATCTAGTGCTCTCTCAAAAACCAATCGTGCACTATGTGATCCCCCCATTCTAGAGAATTCTCATCTCTTCTCCTCTTAACAACCTACATATGTTCTCCATGGGACTCCTTTCTAGAACATTCCCATGCTTCTCAACATCTCATATTCTAGAGGATTCTTATAAAACAATGCAATACGAACCTAGCCTTTCCCTTTAAAACTTGATTCACTTCAAACCATGCCTAAAGCACCCCTTCTCTAAAAATCTCAAATGAACCTAAACTCCTAGAAAAATCTCATGTGTCTTCACCCAACATGCAATATCAATTTATCCTTCTTTGCTCCAAAATTATGTATAAGTCCCTAAAAAAATTTTTAAACCAAGAAAAGACAAACCTAAAACCAAAGAAAGGCTTACTAAAAAAAAACAACAACAATCCTAAATCGAGTTTAAGGGCTACTAAAAATCACACTAAGGATCCATAAAATTCCTCCAAAAAGTCTCTAAAAGTGGCCTAAAAATTGTGACAAGGTGAGTAATAGTGGACCATGATGGTTGCGATCAATGGTTGATTGAAAGGGGATCCTAAGTGTACTAGAAGGGATATACCTATCTCATTTATTGTTTTTTATTTTTTTTTAAAATTTAAATTCTATTGCAAATAAATATACTTTATAAATAAATAAACTCAATTTTAAAAATATAACATTTCATCCTTTTTTAATCTCATTTTAATAAAAATATCTTTTTTTATATACAAAAATAGTCATTCTTTTAAATAATAATGTAATTACTTGAAATAGTTAAAGATAATTATATAAAAAATGGATTATTTTTCAAATAAAAATATAGGAAATGATAAAGTTAGAAGTATATCCTTTTTAACCTATTATTTCTTTTTAAAACTCATTCCATGAAAGATAAAACGAGATGAGTAATGGGAAAAACTATCCTATTTTCACCCCTATTCCCAATCTCCATCATGCAGTCTTTTTTAATCAACCCATGATCCAAATATTGCTAAAAGGTCTTTGCATGAGCATGTCATATCATGTCCTTCCTCTTGTTTTTATATTCCAATCACACAATCTTTTTTTTGTCCTACATTTCTCTTACCTTTCTGCGAATCTAGTCTCCTTTTATCATTTATAGCCATTAAAATATTTTCACTCACAAATATATATAACATAATCAAAGATGATCGTAAATATATAAGGTGGCCGTACCAACGTGGGTGCATCCACTTATATTACATTTATTAGAATCAGAGAATTGCAGTTTGCTTAATGGGCATGTCACTAATTATTATATTCTTCATTAATTAATACCCACCATTTTAGAGATTGATTTGAAGAATAATCAGAATCAGAGGTCCAGGACCTGTGAGATGGACACCGGATACCTACCAATGCAGTCAAGCCAAGGCCCATCGGTTGGCGTCGTGATTGTGCGGTTGCACTTCCAAACTGCACTGTTACACTTGAATCCACTTCCGAAGGCAATCTGCCAAATCCGGTCACCTTTTTTCATCCTCCCTTTACTCTCGATATAGTTCATCTCATACCAAATGGAAGAAGATGAAGTGTTGCCAAAGCGGTGCAGCGTCATCCTGGACGCCTCCACGTCCTTAGCCGATAACTGCAGCTTCTTCTGCAGCTCATCGATCACCCCTCGCCCGCCCGCATGGATGCAGAAGTGCTCAAATGCCTGCTTGAAGTCAGGAATGTATGGCTTCCACTTAAGTTTCAGTATTTTTTGGCCGATGAGTGTGAACAGGAAGTTGAGCTGCTCGGAAGCAGGCAACACAAGGGGTCCAATTGTGGTTATGTTGGACTTCAAGGCCTCCCCAGCAATCAACATCAGGTCTTTAGAGAGTGAAACCCCTTGTATCCCTTGTGTGTCTTCTTGTTCATGGATACACCGGTAAGCCTTATCATCAGCTCCCTTGTGAGTTCTAACAAGATGGAGTAATTGGTACTTGGATCGACTCCTGTCTGCTTTTTTGTTGGACAAAAGGATGGCTGCACCACCCATTCGGAACAAACAGTTTATAAGAACCATTGATCTCTCGTTGCCGCTATAATAATTGGGAGTGGTGATCTCAGTGCTGACCACTATAGCACATGAATTGGGATGAACCTGAAGAAGTTCCCTAGCTAAATCAATTGATATAAGGCTAGCACTGCACCCCATACCAGAAAGATTGAAGCTCTTTATGTTACTCCTCAATTTGTACTTGTTAATCACCATAGCAGACAGTGATGGAGTAGGTGAAACTATACTGCAATTCACAATAAGAATATCGATGTCCTTGGTCTTAGTCCCGGTTTTCTTCAACAAATCATCAATAACAGAGAAGAGAATAAGCTCCGCTTCAGCCCTTGAAGCCTCCAAGCTGGGTGTTGGAGGAATATATAGATTTGCAGGAGCCAAACACGTCTCATCTCCTAGACCAGACCTCTGAAGAATTCGCCTTTGGAACTCAACAATCTCAGGATTATCCTTGTTGCTGAGCCTCAAGTGTTTCACGAGGGTAGCATGGGGAACGCGATATGAGGCTGGGGGTTTGAAGCAAGCATAGTCGACTAGGTAGACAGAACGAGGCTTGGACATGAAGTAGACGGTGGCCAAGAATATGATCATCAAGGAGGAGCCGAGAAATTGAAGGAGATCAAAGTGGAGAGAGCTCCCTATTTCATAGATTTGATCAGGACCCAGACTGAGGATTTTAATGAGAAAACCCATGAGAATTGGTATGAGAAAGAAGGTGAGAATGTGGTTGACAAGGTACTGGTAGCCAAGTTTAATATACTTGAGTTTCACAGAATTGGAGAGACTCGCCATTTTTAGTGTGCAGGTGACGGGTGTACTTGAGAGAGAGAGAGAGATTGGAGATATGAGCTGAAGCTGAGAAGGGGTGGGTTTTATAGGCAAGTTGAAGTGTGAAGTGAGCCTGGGAATTGTATTGAATGCACTACTCTTGGCCTCCCAACGCTCTTCTACTTGGTCCTTCGTAATTACTCTACATATCTCCCCTTGTCTTCATTTTTATTTCCCACTTTTTCCCCTTTTTAGGTGTGTGACTCTCAGTTTAATGTTTTTAAATATTATTTAAAAATAATTTTATATTTAATATTTTATTTTCAATTATTTTGTAACTATTTTTTAAAGGAATAATTATCTTTTGGGGGTAGATGAGCCCCCAAATTAACAAAAGGTCAATATAACTCTTCAAATTGAGTTGAAGGATATGAAATAGTAACGGACATATATACCCTTTAAGAACACATATAAAATATTTTATAAAATTAAGTTAAATATTTTTTTTTTAATAATTTTTTTTTCAAAAATACTAAATTAAATAAAAGTAGTTTTCAAAAATATTAAATTAAATATTTTTTTTTTCCAAAAATATTAAATTAATTTTTTTTTTCAAAAATATTAAATTAAATTTTTTTTAAAATATTAAATTAAATAAATTTATTTTTTAAAAATATTAAATTAAATAAAAGTATTTTAAAAAATATTAAATTAAATCAAAAATGTTAAATTAACTAAAAGTATTTTTCAAAAATATTAATTTTTTAATCAAAAGCAACAAAGGGCATTTTTGGAAATACTGAAGGATGATATCCTTCAACTCAATTTCCATACTTTCATTGAGTCTTGGGCTCAATTTGAAGAGTTACATGGACCTTTTGTTAATTTGGGGGTCTATCTACCCCCAAAACATAATTCTCCCTTTTTTAAAAACATCTTTCAAAATAACTTTGTAAGAACTATATTTTGAAAGTACTATTTACTACTACAATGTAGAGACTTCACACTTCACCCGGAATGAGTGATGTAATATATCATCTATCATTCTACCATTCTTTCATAAAAAATATTAATCCACTTCAAAATTTTCATTCATCATCACTTATGGCTTGCTGCTCGATCCACCGGCTCAACTCTCTTCGTAAATTAATTGTGATAATTATGCTGCAAACCCACCGGCTCAACTACATAGACCAGGGACTGGTAGCCAAGTGATGTACATGCTTTATGCTAGATATCGACTCTGCGTACCAACATATCAAATAATTGAATCGAAGGGGAAGCAATAAGTGGGTGGTAGGTTCTTAGTAAGAGAGGGACTTGATTAGTGGGAGGGTGAGTTGTTCCAAGTTTAAAGCGAGAATAAATCAAATTTAAGTGCACAAGTTTAAAACACCTCAAGGGAAAATTAATTCAATCACTTCAAAAGGAGTTCCTTACGGAAAATTAATATTTAACGTTGTGTTTGCCTCTTGAAATAAATTTTTATAATAAATTTTATTTTTATGGTGAAAAGATCTTTTTAATAGATGAAATTTATATTCATGAAAAAATATTATATTTAACCAAAGGCCTAAAATTCAGCCCAAACAATAAAAAAAAATTGGACCAGTATGTAATCTTGTAACATGTCTTGTACGCAACTATGCTTCAATTAATTATATCTTCCTCGTTTTAATTCCAAATTGCGATCCATTTAAAGCATAGGATTCCCGACTTCCTAAGTTTCAAAACCATATATGATTTTCCCTAAGAAACTTAATGGCATGGATATGGTTCCGATTTTGGCTTAAATTTGATGGAAAGAGAAGACTAATTTTTATTTTTATTTTTTATTTTTTTTATTTTTTTGTGCTTTGCTAGGTGAGGTATGCCAAGAAAAAAAACCTATTTAACATTGTTGAGAATGTTTTTAGTTTATAATGAAACAAGTTATTTCAACTTCACGCTTTCTTTTCTTTGAATCCAAAAAATATCAATTAGAGCCTTAAGTTTTATTATTTTATTTGTGTCAAACAAGTGGTTATTTTCTAATAAATTGGTAATTTTCTTATTACACAAGAGTTTCTAATTTGGAAAATAAATATTTTAAAATTTTTCATTAGAGATAGTTTATTACTAAAAGATTATTACCAAAATACTTAGTAATTTGATTATATTCATGAAAAAATATTGAAAAATGATTGAATTTTGTATTTATAACAAAAAGCCACATTTAATAGATGGTTTATCCATTTGAGTAGAAGTTAGAAAAACCGAAGAAAGACGGAAAAATATAATGAAAAATAGCTCCAAGGAGTTCAACCATTCTCTCTAGAATCCACCCATCCAATGGCGCTGATGACTCCTATCCATCTCCTCTCCTTGTCTCTTTAATTCTAAATTTCAAGATCTAGTTAAAGGTCAAACCCCACTTTCTCTTTTCACTTCCGATTCAAGGTTTTCTTTGATTTGATGTCGCTATGTTTGGTTGCTGAGAAAAGTCAACAAAAAAAAGCGAAAAAAATTAAATCTTAATACTCTTAGAGTTTTTTGTCTTCTTTGATTTGATGTCGCTCTATTTGCTTGCCAAGAAAAGTCATAGAAAAATAAGAAAAAAAAAATTGAATCTTAATATTCTTTGTTTTTTTCTTCATTCCTTTTTCTATGGTTTTACGGAAACCAAATAAGTTGTTAGAAAAATTAGGCTAATCCAACCTATGGTAATCACCCTAGAGGGGGGATGAATAGGGTGATGGTCTCTTTTTGTAAATTTAAATTATGTTAATGCAAGAGATAATTTTATGCAAATATATAATAAAATAATATAAAAACAATTGCATATAAATTAAGAGAATGGGGAAAAGAGAATGCAAACACAAGATTTTTATAGTGGTTCGGTGCAATCCGGCCTACATCCACTCTCATCTAGCTTCAATCATAAGCTTGAGGTTCCTCTATTTCAAGGTTTCCGAACCAAGCCTTCAAGCAATACAATTGGATTATGGTTCCAATCTACCTTTTTAGACTTTTGACTCTAAGCACCCTTTACAATCAGAAATACCCCACTCTTGAACAACCTCTCAAGTGATACCCCACACTTAAGAATCCCTAATTGATACCTCACACTTAGATTCTTCCTCTCAAAGATATACAAATAATTTCACAAAATCCTAGTACAAAACTTTAGGCTCAAATGATATAAGTAAACTAGGATTGAATGGTGCACTAATAATATGCAAGTTTTAGAACAATTATGCATTCAAAACACACTCCCAAGGCTCAAATATATTCAAGAAATGTTTAGGAAGATTAAGCTCCTAAAACAGTGAAGATTTGAGTCTTTTTATAGAGGAAAAATGTCAAACTAGTCATTGGGGGTTCAACCGGTCGAGTCAGGGGTCGACCGGTTGACTAGCCGTTAGCATTTAATGCTTGGCAGGTGACCATTGGATCTCAACTACCCTTTGACCGGACCTCGACCGATTGAAGTGAGGGTCGACCAGTTGAGGTTCAACCTTGATTGGTTGAACAACTGTTCTAGAAGAGAGAGAAGTTTTTTTTGCACCCCTTGACTGGTTGAGCTAGGGGTCGATCAGTTGACTAGCTGTTAGCATTTAATGCTTGGCAGGTGACCGTTGGACCTCGACCGGTCCTTGACTGGACCTTGACCGGTTGAGGTTCAATCTTGATCAGTTGAACAACCATTATGGAATAGAGAGAATTTTTTTTTGCACATCTTGACCGATTAAGCTGAGGGTCAACCGATTCCTCATCCGGTTCAACCGGTTGAGCCATTTTTGGCTCAACAACCAAATTTTTCAACTTAAAACCTTTTAAACAAGTTTGGAAAATATTTGACACAAGGTTTTAGTTGAAAACATGAAATCATCCAATTTTAAAGGATTTAAAAAGAAAAAACTCTTGGATGATTAGCTTGGGTCTTGAAAAACATTTCTTTTTAAGGTCTTCTTCTTCTTAATGATTTCTTTTTGGCTTGATTTGTCTTTGTGATTACCACTTTGGAAAGCGTCTTGCCTAATCACACTTGAAATATAATCATTAGTTTAAACCTTGTTTTTCTATCATCAAAGCCGAGATTAACCAAACCTCGGTTTCATGATCTCCTCATTTTGATGATGACAAATCCAAGGTTGCTAAAAAGCTCCCCCTCAATATATGCTCCTTTGAATTTAGAAAATATTCAAGTTTAGAAACTTCAAGGAGTATATTAAGGGTGCTCAAAATGATATAATCAAACATAAATAGCATAAAGAGCAATTTAGCAATTGACAAGATATTATTATTAAATATGATGTATGCAATTATAACTAATAAAGCACATAACATCAATATGAATAGGATTGCTAAAACAATATTGACATTTTTTCCCAAGTTAGCAACTTATCATTACTTATCCCCCTTTATGTCATCAATAAAAAGTTTCAATAAAGTATATAAGGGGAATCACATAATATCAAAAGTTAAAAAATAAACAATAAGCATAATATAATTTCTCATGAAAATTAATCTTCCCCTTTTTCATTTAAGAACATTTTCCAAATAAAAGGTTGCTCAATCTTAGAGCATTCCCAATTTAAAGCATGATTTGGAAAAGATATATGGGAAAACTTATGCATTTAAAAAGATATACAACATGCATTGAATAACACTATTAGAGCATACAAACATATGATCATTTAATTTTACCTAGGTATGTAAAAAAAAAAAATCCTCTTTTTAATCCAAACCTTGGTTTAACAAATATACCAATTTTATCAATGTGATACCAAAAGTTATATTATTAACAAAAATTATACCAAGTGTTAGCAAAATGATAAAATGATATTGCAAATTAAGCTTTAGAAGGGATACCATTACCAATATTATCAATGCATTCTTTCCAAAGTAAGCATATCCTCCTTGCATGGATCCCTACAAAACAAATTAAGTGACCTTTTGTACCCATATCTTTTTAGGTCCTAGAGGGTAAGTCTTTCTTTCCTTTGGAATCCAAAATAATTTAGAGTTTTGAAGAACATGAGAAGATTTTCTTAAGGGACAATTATCACTAATGTGACCTTCTCTTCCACAAAGATTGCAAATAGTTGAAGGTGAAAACTTAGCGGCTTCCTTTACAAAATAATTCTTGAAATATTTTTTATTTTTGAAAGGCTTGTAGCCTAGCCCCTTTTTTTATCAAAAATGCACTTTTGACTTGCCAAAATTATATCAAAAGTTTTTTTTTACCATTTGAGAATTTTTGTAGAGAGGATGTTAACCATTCATTTTTCTTTTTCAACTCCTCATTTTCCTTTTCAAAACAGATTTTTACCTTCTCAATATTTTCAAATTTTTCCTTGAGCTCATTTTGAAGACAAGAAATATTTTTCTTGAGAGACACATTTTTGAACCCAAGTTTTTCAAGATCAAAATATAATTCTTGAAGTATATCTTGAAACTCACTATAGTTAGAGTTGGAATTTACCTCATCTTCATGTTCCTCCAAAGCCATGAAGCACATGTCGGCATCTTCATTTGTGCATTCTTCTTCCATGGAGTCTTCATCACTTTCACTTTCACTCTCTTCCTCTTCATCATCATTTTTTGAAGCCTTAAAAGCTATACTTTTCTTATTTTCTTCAACTCTTTGATGATTGTTCAATTTTATCTCATGAGTCATGAGTGACCCAATGAGTTCTTCAAGTGAGAGTTTGGTGAGATCTTTTGCTTCTTGAATAGCCGTCACTTTGTTTTCCCATTTCTTTGGTAGAGACCTTAAGATCTTCATGATTTTCTCTACTTCGGTGTAGGTTTTTCCCAAGGCTTCAAGTTCATTCCCAATCACCATGAACCTAGAAAACATCTCTACAATAGATTCAAAATCCTTCATAGAAAATAATTCATAATCATGCATAAGGATGTTGATTCTAGACTCTTTAACTTGGTTGGTTCCCTCATGAGTGATTTCTAATAGTCTCCAAATTTATTTAGCCGACTTACATTGCCAAATACGATTAAATTCATTTCTATCAATAGCACAATGTAAGATATAAACGGCTTTGACATTTAATTGAATTTTCTTTTTATTAAGCTCATCCCATTCTTGCTTAGGTTTTGGAACCATCACTCCATTTTCTAATTTTGAAGGAATGTGAGGACCATCTTCAATGACATCCCATAGATCAAGATTAATAGATTTTAAAAACCAAACATTTTTCATTTCCAATAGGAATAACCAGTTCCCGTAAAGAATGGAGGCAGGTGGTTGAAAAACATTCAATGTGAGATAAGCTTGATGGATTAGCCATTACCTCTTAGACGGTTAAGTCTTAAACAAGAGGCCTAGCTCTGATACCAATTGTTAGAAAAATTAGGCTAATCCAACCTATGGTAATCACCCTAGAGGGGGGATGAATAGGGTGATGGTCTCTTTTTGTAAATTTAAAGTATGTGAATGCAAAAGATAATTATATGCAAATATATAATAAAACAATATAAAAACAATTGCATATAAATTAAGAGAATAAGGAAAAGAGAATGCAAACACAAGATTTTTATAGTGGTTCAGTGCAACCCGACCTACATCTACTCTTCTCTAGCTTCAATCCTAAGCTTGAGGTTCCTCTATTTCAAGGTTTCCAAACCAAGCCTTCAAGCAATACAATTGGATTATGGTTCCAATCCACCCTTTTGGACTTTTGGCTCCAAGCACCCTTTACAATCCTCAAAAGATACCCCACTCTTGAACAACCTTTCAAGTGATACCCCACACATGAGAGTCCCTAAGTGATACCTCACACTTAGATTTTTCCTCTCAAAGATATACAAATAATTTCACAAAATCCTAATATAAAACTTTACGCTCAAATGATGCAAGTAAACTAGGATTGAATGGTGCACTAATAATATGCAAGTTTTAGACCAATGGTGCACTCAAAACACACTCCCAAGGCTCAAATATATTCAAGAAAATTTTAGGAAGATTAAGTTCATAAAACAATGAAAATTGGAGCATTTTTATAAAGGAAAAAAGTCAAACTAGTCGTTGGGGATTCGACCGTTCGAGTTGGGGGTTGACCGATTGACTAGCCGTTAGCATTTAATGCTTAGAAGGTGACCGTTAGACCTCGACTGCGCCTTGACTGGACCTTGACCAATTGAGGTGGGGGTCAACCGGTTGAGGTTTAACCTTGACCGATTGAACAACTGTTTTGAAAGAGAGAGAAGGTTTTTTTTTACTCCTCGATCGGTTGAGCTTGGGGTCAATCGGTTCCACATTCAGTTCAACCGGTTGAGTCGTTTTTGGCTCAACAACCAACTTTTTCAACTTAAAACCTTTTAAACAAATTTGGAAAACATTTGACACAAGGTTTTAGTTGAAAACATGAAATCATCCAATTTTAAAGAATTTAAAAAGAAAAAACTCTTAGATAATTTTGGTGCATAAGTAAAGAATGTAATGCATGAAGATCCTAGTACACCAACAACCTTACAAAGAGATCTTATGAAGCTTGGGTCTTGAAAAACACTTCTCTTTGAGGTCTTCTTCTTCTTAATGGTTTCTCTTTGGTTTGATTCGTCTTTGTGATTATCATTTTGGAAATCGTCTTGCCTAATCACACTTGAAATATAATCATTAGTTCTAAACCTTGTTTTGTTATCATCAAAATTGGGATTAACCAAACCTTGGTTTCACACAAGCAATAAGAGATTTTACCTTTTCTGCTAGAATAAGGTGAGGATAAATCTTCATTTTGATATGAATTTGATGTGACTGGAAAATTTTCTCTTATGATCATCGTGTTTCAATTTTTTTTAATTTCTTTTCATATGATTTCTTGGAAACCAAGTAGGGTATTAGGCGTTTTATTTTTCCTCTTCATAGAATAAGATGAGACAAAAGCTTCTTTGGTATAATGGTTGTGGTTTTGCACATTATAGTGGGTTAATGTAATCTTTGACAATGATTTGAACTGCTCCATTAAGTTTTAGTGTGAATTGTCAATCAACTTTGTATATATTCATGAATATATTGCACTCTTAGAATCATATGTTGCAGGCCATAAACAATTTCAACCCTAATTCTTTCTATGTCTATTGAAATTCAAAGATTCAGGATCTAAAAGGGAAATTTTCTTGTAACTGATGAAACTCATATTGATTTTTTTCAAATACTGAATGGTTGTTTTTTCCTATATGTTGTTTATTTTGCTTCATAATTTTCCAGGGTTTTTTTTATTCTCTAAGAAAGGTTAACACAAGTTTAGTAGGATAGTAGGGAATTGTTTCAAATGTCTATTTAGTTTAATGTCAGATGCTATTAACTATATCATTTTTTGGTGCTTTATTGGTGAAAGTATATGTTAAGAAGCTATTTTACCAACTAGAACTTGTCAAAGCAAGGTCTGGATCAAGTTTGGTTGAATGAGAATGCTTTATTAGGCACCAAATTGATAAAAAGTTGGCATATTGGGGATACTTTTCAATACACATCCATGTCCCCATTTTGGTTAGGACTTATGAAGCATTTGCTAAATGTTAACCACAATTATGCAATCGGACATATGAATTATATATATGAGGTAAGAAAAAGTCTTGGAGATGTTCTAAACTATATATGTATTCTTCCATGAATAACCATAGTACATGTAAGATTTTTGTTCAAAATAAATCAACTTTGTCCTACCTAATTATTATAATTAATCAAATATGACCTTAGGAGTATTGGTGTTATTTGATTTATTAATGTAAAAAACAACTTTTTCAATCGTTCCAATATATGCCACAAGTTATGCAATCTCTTGTACCAAGAGGTGCAAGACTTGGTCCTCTAATTCAAGTTGTAATAATATTTCAAATTAATGTTAATTTTTTTAGATTACTCTTGATTAATCTTTCTATAAAAATAAAAAACAAAAAAATAAAAAAATAAAAAAATAAAAAAAATCTCTTTGTTTCAACCAATTTTTGATTCTCTACACACACTTTCTGAGTTCATGAATAGCATGGGATTGTCGTTGTCGCATAATGGTAATAATCTTTTTTTTTTTTATAGACCATAATGGTAATAATCTTTAAATGCATTACCTCACTTTGTGGTTGGGAATTTGCCAGCATAACCGTTTTTGGTTAATTTTTGTTTTAGTTTGTCACTTTGTTGTCTTTTTGGAGTCTTCATGTTCAGTTGCAAAAATGCTTAAAAGGATTTTATATGCATATCAATGTGTGTCTAATACAATAAATCCTCTCTCATTAACTGTTCTCAAAATATATAACAAATTCTCGATTATTTTGTTTTTTTTTGTGAAAATTTTGGAAGTTGTTCTAATTATGTCCTGCACTTTTGTTTTACATATATCTCTACTAGGATTTAGGATAGAGAAAATGGTAACGTTAACAGTTATCTACCAATTGGCTTGTAAGAATAGCTTGTAGAATATTATTACAAGGACCATTAACACATAAGAATTTTCATTAGATTCTACTTCAACTGGAATTATTCACCCAAGGTTAACTGGATATGGCATTGCTAAAATCTTATGTTAATGATTGCTTATACAAATCTCCCAATTTTAATTGAATTATAAGGCAATGAATTATCTAAATCCCATTTAGGAGAAGGTCTTATTATTTGAATCTTGGTTGATACCCTTGCCTTCTCATCAATATATAGATTGTGTAATAAGATTTGGAAGTTTACGCATGTTAAGAGTGTTGTAATATATATTTTTGGATTAGCAAGGAAGTGATTGTTGTAAATTGACCAAATAACAAGGTTATTGTTGTCTAATAAGCCTTGAGTAGATTGACTATGTTTTTATGAACTCGGGACTCTTATGTATTAGCATCTCATGATGATGATTTTAAATCATTGGGTTATTGTGTAAGACACAAGAATGATTTTAAGGCAAGCATCCTTCAAAAAAGAGAATGAATTCTAAGGTTGAAAAAAAATAATGGTAGAAGCCATAGTAGAGAAAATACTTGCTACATGGCAAGATACATGGCAGGATTCATGTGATTTGAAGACTTCTAATGATGATTCTTTGTTTTTACTAGCAACAAAATGAAACTAAAATTGAAATATTCTGTTGCTCAAATACTACCTGATTTATGGGTATGCTTTGCAACCTCTGTTATGACTACAATTTTTTTTCTAAACTGATTTGACATATATAGTAGTGGTGTTTTGATCATTCTTGAAAGAGAAACTAGATATATTTGGTGTTTAAATAAAACATCCATATTAGGATAGAGAACCTAATGTTTGAAATAAAAATCTAAAATCTTGAATTTCTTTACTTTTAATTCTATTACCCAATTATGTGTTATTCTAATTTGTTGCAACCTTGTAGCATATTGCATAACATGTGGAGTAAGAGGGAGCTTCAACTTATCCTACTGTAGACCCTCATTTTTGTCCCCTTAGAACTTGTCCTTAGGTGTTCTATCAGTACTCCATAGCAGCTTCCTAGTGTCCTATCACTACTCATGCAACTTGCCCTCTTTGGACCACCTTGGAGACTTTGGTTGGGAGATTATCTAGCCCCTCTTTATGACATTAGCCGCACTTTGAGTTTAGATTAGGCTTTATTTAGTTCATCCTAGGTCACTTAGGCACTTTCTTAGGCCCACTTTAGGCTCACCTAGTTTCTCCTAGGTTCACCTAGGCCCACCTAGGTTCATCTAGGTCTATTTAGTTCACCCTAGGACACTTAGACACACTAAGCCCATTAAGCACTTTAGGCACCACTAGGCCCCGATCCATTTAGTTCATTCATTGACTCACTTTCCTGCATAGTTGCATGGTTTGCATGGATCACCGTATTGCATTGCGTATTAGACTTGCGTGTGATTGATCCTCCTTTCTTTCCATTTTTTTTGTATGACTCCCAATCTTAATTTATTTATTTTCTTATTTTAATTTTGATTTTGATTTTGATCTTGATTTAATACTTTATCTTTGATTTTATTTTCTAGTTATTTTTGGGAGGAATGCACATTCTGAAGAGGAGGACACTAAGCTGCCATTTTAAAGATGGTAGAATGTCAAGGTGAATAAGGAATGAAAGAGGAAAGAGAGGTTATGGTATGGAAAAATAAGGAGGGCGTTTTGGTAAGGATTTAACATGGTGAATTTAGGAGAACTGAAGATTTAGTCCACATTTGGAGAGGGAAGATATGAAGAAAGGTAGCAATAAAGGAAAAAAGGGAGATTTCGATTCTCTTCTGCTAGGGGAAATTTTGGATTCCAGAGAAGAGGTTTTCAAAGAGAGGAAATATTGTAGAGCTGGATTTTTGGATGGGGTTTTCGTAAGAAGAAAGGTGGAGAACCAAGGGAGAAGCAAATAAGAAAGAAGTTGTTGGTTTGGTTGATCTTGGGGAATAAATAAAGCACTTAAAACCTAGCAAGCTTAGCTGAGATGAGACACCCCAGGTATGTTCATTGTGAACTGTGCATTTCCTTATTTTGGATACTATTCTACTTGATGTCTCTGTTAATTTCTAAGTCATTCATACATCTTTGCTGCTAGTTCTTCTTTCTTTGCTTCCTTCGTTTGGCTTGAAAATTGATGAGGTTCTTTATCACATTCACTATGGGGCATCTAGAAATATTGGTTGCACTTTTGCTTTGACTTTGTTTGTGATTTTTTTTTTCCCACTAGTCTAAGCCCATTGAAAGATCATGAGATGTGGATTCATTTGATTTCTATTCTGCATGTTTGTTCTCTTAGGGCCTATTTGGTGTCTATTTTTGAAAACTGTTATGGAAAACAGCTTTTGAGAACAATTTTTAAGAATAGTTTTTGGTGTTTTCAAAAACAAAATTCTGTTTGGAAACTAGTTCTCGATAACAGTTTTTGTTCTCAAAAAAAAAAAAAAAAACATGTTTGGTTGAGTTAATAAAAAAAAAAAAGTTTTTTAGAACAAGTAAAATAAAAAACATATTTAAATGTTTTTTTTCTTCAATTAACTTGATATCAGAAGTATATAAATAATTTTTAAATTCACATTTTATTAAAATTTAAAAAATTATTCTCAAATTTACTTACACCAATTATAATTTTTGTTAACTTTTAGTAGATAAATATGAACATGGAATATGATATAGATAAATAAGGTAAAAAATATTAATAAAATAAAAAATAATTCAAATATAAATATAATTTTTATACCATTTAAAAATAATTATTGATTTTCTAATGCAATTTAAAATATTATAAGATAAAAAAATTACTTTATATAATAAATTAAAAATGATTCAAATGTAAATATAATCTATTTACCATATAAATACATGTCAGAAGTTGATCAACATATAAATGTATCTTATACAAACCATGTTATTATTTATTAAATATGATACTACATATAAATTACCAAATATTATTTTTTGATGTTGCATATAAATTATAAAATTTACAAGTTTTTTTATAATGTATAAATTATCAATTACTAAATATTACTTTACTAAATATAAATTTGATGCTACATATAAATTACCAAATATAACTTTACCAAATATTAAATTTGATATTTATTAAATTTGATGTTGCATTATAAATTATAAAATTACAAGTTTACCAAATATGGTTCTCCATATCCCAACAACCACCAGCAAATCCCTAAACCCAAAGCTCTCCCCCAAATCCCAATCACGGTTGATGTCAATCATAGTCGATGGTCGTCGGAGCTGGAGAAGGAATCTTAAGTTTAGTCCCGGCGTCGACGACGATGAGTCACCATCTACTAGCATTGAAGCTCCTACGGTTCGTCAATTATAGTGAGGTAAGGGAGCCCTCATCCCCTGATCTCTCATCTTAATAGACTTCGAATGAGGTAACGGTTGGGTTAAACGAAAATAGTTCTTCTTCTTCTTCTTCAATCTTAATGGCGGATAAAATTGATGGTTTCAAATTGGGATTTGAGAATCTCATAATCGGACTTGTCGTACTTAGCATCGGACTTGGCCCAATCAGTGTCGAGGCAGGTAGGACTCGACCGATATTTTGAATCCTGCCACCATTGCTTTCCACCCTACTGCCACACACCATCGCTCACGGCATCTCCACCTGTGGCCTTGCCCTTCAAAGCACCGCACAATCACTGACACCTTTCACACCCACAACCATTCACTCATGCCAAGACCACCATAGTCAGCCAACATGGCTGCCATCTTCATCCTCCATGACCTTCATTTCTTGCTGCTAAAGGAGAAACCACATGTAGGGAAACACAAAAAAACAGGAGAAGAAAACACGGAGAACAACTCTTCCTTGAAAAGTAAAGAAAACAACCGAAACAACTTTTTTTTGTTCTCTGAAAAGAGGCCTCTCATGAACACAAAAAACACCAAAAACAAAAATCACCCCCTTTCCCAAACACATTTTCAGTGTTTTTTGTTTTCAAGAACAAAAAACAGTTCTTGAAAACAGCAACCAAACAGGCCCTTATGTTTTCTTTGTTCTCCATTATACTTGCTTTTGCTCCTTCCTCCAAGTTTTATGGTGACTACTTTAAAAATGTTTCATATGAGTTGAAATTTTGAGAGGAAATTTGGGGGAATGCGATCTCCATGGACGGGCAGGCGCATGGGAGGAAAAAAGAG